>NW_006408609.1:493606-532885 GCF_000296735.1 Chrysochloris asiatica
TTCTATTTGTTTGCTTGGTCAATCTGCTCTCTTATATCAAAAGAGATTAATTTAAAACACACTCTGCATTAATACTGTCTCATTAGCATAGCAAACAAAACCCTATTCCTAAAAGGAATTATAGCTAAATGTGAAGTAGAACTTGTTGTATATATATTTTGCAGGGACACATTTCAATGCACGGCAACTATATTTACCCAACTGGTTTTGCAGGTATTTCCTTTAATTAATTGATTTTATTTGTTGTTAAGTGCCATTGAGTTAGTTTCTACACATGTTTTCATACATCTGAGTATCCTATATGACTCAAATGTATAAAATATTTATAGCACTGTATGTAAAACAGAACTAAACACCACATGGTCATGTGCCATCCTAACAATGCCTGCTACACTTGAGACCATTGTTTCTTCCACTGTGACAATCCATCTCTTTGGGTCTCCCTCTTTCTCATTGTCCCTCCACTTTACCAGGCATGATATCCTTCTCGAGGGACTAGTCTCCTCTGATAGTATGAGAAAAGAATTCTTGCCATATTGGCTTCTAAGGAACATTCTGGTTGTATTAATTTCAACACAGATTTCTTAGTTCTGGTAGTACATGGTTGTTTTTTTTTTTTTTTTTAATATTCTTCTCTGACACCATAAATCAAAGCATAAATTCTTCTATTGTTTTTCTTGTCACTAACCAATCTTTCACAAGCATATGAGGCCTTTGAAAATACCTCGGCTTGAGTCAGGTGCACTTTAATTTTCAAATTGGTATCTTTACTCTTGAACACTCTAAGGGAACTTGTGCAGCACTATTGCAATGCATCATTTAATTTCACGACTGATGCTTCCATGAATGTTGACAGAGGATCCAAGCAAAACAAAGTGTTAGATAACTTCAATCTTCTATACATTGATCATGATGCTATTTATTGGTGAAGTTGTGAGGATTTTTGTTTTCTTTCATTTGAGGTGCAATCCATGCTGAAGGCATTGGTCTTTGATCTTCATCAGTAAACATTTTAAGTTCTCTTTGCTTTTCAGCAAGCAAGATGATGCAAGCATCACCTGCATATCGCAGGTTGTTAATTAATCTTCCTTCAAACCTGAAGCCACGTTCTTCTCCATATTCTTATTTTTTTTTCAAATAAGATTTAAATTATATTTATGGTATCAAAAACATTTTCAATCCTTTACAAATAACTGATGCATTTGATATAGTACCCATTGTGCATGAGACCTTTCATTTTAAACCTAATTAACCAATGTGTGCAACTTAGACACTTATGAAACCATCTTTAATTCCCACCACAAAATAGGCAGTGATATTTTAATTTTATAGAATAAACAGTAACAACAATAGGAAGCTTATAAAATTTGCCCAAGATCACACAGCTAGCAAGTAACAGAACTAGAAATCAAATCTCTGTTTGTCTGACCCTAATGTTCTTTTTTTTTTTAATCTGTGTTATGAATTTTGTACTTTATCTAATTTAATTTTTACAACACTGCTGTGAGGTAAGTATAATTATGAATATTTTACTACTAAAGGAAATGAAGTGCCTAGTGATAAAATAATTTGCTCCCAAACCAGTTGCCATCCTCACAATTGTTCCTATGCTTGAGCCCATTGGTGCAGCCACTGTGTCAATCTCCTTAAAGTCTAGCTATTTCTCTCTGACCTTTTATTTTACCATGCATGATGTCCTTCTCTGGGGACTATAGGGTAATTGTGAGGGTTAAATACTACAATCAGGTTTCAGAGCTCAATCCAGTTAATTAACATGTGGTTGTTGCAATTAAGTGCCATCAAGTCATGAGAAGCAGCTGGTGAGTTTGAACGGCCGATCTTGTGGTACAAACAGATCTTGCAGCTCAATGCTTATCCTACAACATCACACCAGGACCTCATTAGGCATAAAAGCAACAAAATAAATGAGAGCTCTTAAGTGAAATTTAATTTGCTTTTCTTTCTTTCATTTTTCAAAATTATGGTAAGAAAATCAATTAAGTTAAACATGGTTTTATTTTTTACTTTCCGTAAGAATAAAATTAAAATATTTGCAAAATTAATTAAATTCATAAACAATCAATATATAATACTGTAACAATATCTTTGTTATGCTATGTGAAATAAAAAACATTCTCAAAACTATGCAAAATCGAACATTGAACCGCTATGAATTCTTCAGGGCTTTGGTGGTGAAGTTGTTTAGAGCTCAGCTGCTAACCAGATAGTTGGTTTCTTGGACCCATCAGAGAATCTATAAGAGAAAGTCTGGCAATCTGCTTTGTATGGATTGTAGCCTAGGAAAATTTATAGCATAGTTCTGCTATGTTCTGTTGGTGGTGTTTTTTGCCATTGTGTAGGTTACAACTCATTTTGACTCTGCATAGGGTTTCCAAAGCAATACATATTTACGGGCACAGAAAGCCTCTTTTCTATCCCATTAAACAGCTGGTAAATTCAAACTGCTGACCTTGCGGCTAGCAGCCCAAATCACAACCCACTATGCTACAGGACTCTGTAAGTCATAATCAACTTGATGACACACAAAAGGTTGACTGAAAGATTGGCAATTCAAAGCCATCCAGAGATGTCAGAGAAGACTAGCCTGGTGAGCTGTTTCTGATTTATAACAGCGTTGACATTCCATGAGTCAGAATCAACTTGATGGTAACTAACAACAACAAACCTTCACCTACCTTCAAAAATTGTCAACAAGTGAGCAATTTTATCTTAACAAGTTCTCTATTTCATTCCTACCTTTTGTAGTTGTTTTCTTGTGTATGCAAATTCTGATGTCTTATTATTTCTCTAAATATTGTGTTACATATCTCTATTTTAAGGCTGCTATTTTATTGCATAATCATACTGTTATTATATTATCTAAAGAGTTTATGGAGTTCTGGTATGGTAGGATAAGTATTAGACAGCAAGGTCACTTTGAATTGCAAGGTCAGTGGTTCAAAGTCACTGTCACTACTTGGAAACCCTATATAAGGTCACTATGAGTCAGAACCAACTCAACGGCACTTAACAACAACAACAGCATCTAAAGAATTTATCATAATCATTAATTTAACCAAATGTCAGGTCAGAATTTAGATTTCCCATTATATAATAAATTTCCTAATACTTTTAAGACTATTTATTTGAATCAATGTTTTAAAAATTCATACATTAGACACAGAGAGGGAGAGGGGCTGTGTGCTGATGACCAGGGGGCAGACTTGTAGGGTATACTCTTTGGTTGGTTGATGATGCATGGAGGGGATTGTAACCATGGCAATGAAACGATATAGGATAGGATGAATGTAAAATAAATGTTTTCCCATGTAAACTATCACATAATTCACAATAAAACATTTAAAAAAACTTTATATGAGAGGTTAAAAAAAATTCATACATTGTGATTGTTTGATATGCTAAATCTCTTGTATGTCATAGCTTCTAGTTCTACTTCTATAATTTTTAACACAACTGTCTATTGAAAAAAAAATATATATATATATCATTCAAATGTCCAGTTTATTATGTACTAAAACTTTCTGGAGAACTCTTTTGCAATAAACATGTATTATTAAGATGTTTTCAGAGGAGTGGGGTATATATCTGACAATAAATTGATTAGAAGGGACCAATAAAATAATGTATTTATAGAACTCTTTCTTGTCTAGATTCTTATTTTGACTAGAGATATTAGGTGTATTCTATATTAAAAGTTATTGATATGTACTAAAATTCTGAAATATTATTTCAACTATTTTTATTGCCACAAAAACATTTCCTCTCTCTACAAATTGTATTCAAAAATGTTTGTAGATTAATTGAAAAATGTTTCTCATGTAGGATACGTTTAGTAAATTATCTTCAAAAAAAATCTAAATAAGGCCTTTTTCTTTTACTAGAAGTAGCACAGTCAGATGGAAATAAACCAATATATCTATTGTCTTCAGTATAGCCCATCAATATCATTATTATTGCCATTGCTTTGGGGAATAACATTATTGAAATAATCACTGATAATGCAAACAAAGCCTAATTCTCAAGGTCTGAGTAATTATAGATCTAATTATATCTGTTCAAAGATTGACTATGGGTTAGTTTTATAAATCCAAAACTTGTGATTAGCCCTTTAAAGAAGGCCATATTAATTGTGACACACTTCAACCAAAATAGTAATTTATATTTCGCTTCAATCAATACAAACTGTTCCTATTCTTAAAAAATCCAATTGTCCTACCTAAAATGAAGGGGCGATAAAGGCACGAAGTGACTGGCTAACAAGGTTTCAAGGGGAAGTTTAGTTTAAGAGTGTGTGTGGGAAGAAAGAATCACAACTGAATACTTTTCATCTTGTCAAGATGGGTCTGGTTAAAAGCGATGGAGATAAAACTCTTATGATTCAACAGTGAGTAACTGTTATGACAAATTGTGACTGTCAAAATTGTAAAGGTAGAAGTTTTGTAACAAAAATGGGGGAGTAGTTAATCTTACAGTCCAGAAACAAAGGACCCTAGGACCATCAAGGGAGACGAGCACAAGTGGAACGTGAAACCTTACCCAGGGAAGAAATGACACCAGAGATGAGGACATGGAAAGCAGGAACTGCTGAAGACTCTAGATTCATGAGAAGGGAGGGACTAAGAGATGGTGACCAGAAGGAAGACTTACAGAATGTGCTCTTTGCTATCGTAAATTATTATATATGCTTCAGTGTTTAAAAACAAACAAACAAAAAAGCTAAAGTGAATAGAGAGAAATACTGTTAACTGATGGTACATGGATGGGATTGTAATCATTGTAATGAAACAAGGTGTATCATTTGTTGAATGTAAAACTAATAATCTGCCCTGTAAACATTCTCTCAATCCACAATAAAAACCTTAGGGGGGGAAAAAAAATCCAATTGTAAGTGATTTCTCTATTCTTGAAAAAAAATCTACAAATTTATTTTAATCTTAACTAATGAATCTCTATTTTCTTCAGAAGAGCTAAAATGATTAAATTCTTACACTATATTGTAAAAATCATCCAGATAATTTAGAAAGCATGGGCAAATAATAAGGAATGAATTGTAAATAGTTCTACACAGTTTTGATAACTATTCCTAAATTGCTGTTGTTGTTGTTAAGTGCTTTTTGAGTTGGTTTTGACTAATAGTGACCCTGTATAGGGTTTCCGAGGAACAGCTAGTGAATTTGAACCACCGACTTTGTGATCCAGTGCATTATCCCATAGTGACACACCATAACTCTACTCCTAAATTTGGAATCGCTAATTTAATCCAATCTTTGCAAAAGATCATGGAAAGCTTTGATCATGTCTAAAATGGTGAGATAAATGGCCTACACATTTCTTGGGCACATCTACTGCACAAGACTTCTTTAAAGTGCTTAAGAGCAAAGATGTCAGTTTGAGGACTTAGGTGTGCCTGGCCCAAGCCATGGTATTTTCAATAACCTCATACGCATGTGAAGGTTGGACAGTGAATAAAGAAGACTACAGAAGAACTGATGCATTAGAGTTATGGTTTTGGAGGAGAATATTGAAAGTGCCATGGACTGCCAAAAGAATAAATACATCTGTGTTGGAAGAAGTAGAACCAGAGTGCTCCTTGGAAGCCAAGGTAACTAGACTTTGTCTCTGGTAGCGTAGTGGTTACGAATTGGGCTGCAAACCTTAAGGTCAGCGGTTCAAAACTACCAGTCGCTCCGCGGGAGAAAGATGAGGCTTTCTACTCCCGTAAAGATTTACACCCTCGGAAACCCTGTACAGGGTCGCTATGGGTCGGAACCGACTCAACGGCACTTAACAACAACAACAACAACTTTGGAATTACTGTCAGGAGGTCCAGTCACTAGAGAAGGATATCATGTTTGGTAAAGTGAGGATCAGAGAAAAAGAGAAAGGCTCCCAGCAAGATGGATTGGTGCAGTGGCAGCAGCAATGAGCTAAAACATGACAACTATTGTGAAACAGACCCAGGACAATAAAGTGTTTCATTCTGTTGTGCATAGGGTCGCCATGAGTTGTTACTGACTTGATGGCACAGAACAACAACAACAACAACAACAAGTCTGCTAACTATGCTTCCCATCTTTAAAGTCATTGACTTGATGACTAAATCTTAATTCTGCTAGAGAGTTTTCTTTCATCTTGTAACCTATGCCCTTTTTGCTTCTGTAATTTCTGTGGTCCACATTAGGACATTTTTGTCACATTCTCAGATTGATGTAAAGGTAGTGTTTAGACAGGATGCACTATAGGAATGACATCTGCTCAGCATGTGCCTACCACACATTTATTTTGAAAGTAAATGTAGATTGCCAGATTGCTTCTTCTGTGGGAAGACTAAATGGAGTGGACTTCCTGAGTTGCCATGACAACACATACTTAAATCAGTCTGTTTTACTTATCTTTCTATTGTTGTTAAGTGCCATCAAGCCATTTCCTATTCACAGCAATCCTATATAGGGTTTCTGAGGATGGGCTGATGTGTTTGAACTGGCAACCTTGTGGTTAGCAGTCCAGTGCTTATCTAACATAGCTACAACAGGACCCATAATTATGTAGAGCTGCTGTAACAGAAATGCCACAAGTGGATGATTTTAACAACAACAGAAAAAATGTATTCTTTCACAGTTTAAAAGACTAGAAGTACAAATTCAAAGTGCTGACTCAAGGAGAAGGCTTATACTGTTTATTGACTCTGGGGAAAGGTCGCTTGTCTCCTTTCAGCATCTGTAGGTCCAAAGCTTCTTGAATATCTCCATGTGTCTTGACATCTCTCTTCCCTTGGATCTAGAAACCTCACACTGACTCTTCTTTCTTGGTGGTAATAGGTCCTTCCTTCTCTGCTCATTTTTCTCTCCTTTTAGGCTTTTAGGACAAAAGATGTTGCAGGCCACAATGCTGGGAAACTCCATACAGAGCTGTGATGAGATTAAGAATATTGTTTGCTCTTATGTGCCTTGAGTCAATTCCAACACATAGAGGAGTAGCAGGTGGATTTGAACTGCTGGTCTTGTGGTTAGCAGTCCAGTGCTTATCCTACACCAGGACTCCAAGGGTGTTGTAGTTTACCCTTAATCCTGTTACTGGTTTATCATATCAAATAATATAATAGGAGTCATCACATAACTGTCACATCCCATTACATAATTACAAATCACTGAGAAAGCAATCCAAATTAGCACATATTTTGTTGGTTGTTGTTAGATGCCACTAAGTTCCAAGCCACAGTGACCTTATACACACAAAAACTGAAACACTGTCCAGTCCTGCACCATCCTCACAACCTTGGCTATGATTGAGACTATTGCTTTTCCCACTGTGCCAATCCATCTTGTTGGGGTTTTTCCTGCAGATATGGTGCTGTTTAAACCTGCACTAAGGTATTTAGTGTACGTTGTCGCTGTTGCTCTTTCTAGGTGCCATTGAGTCAATTTCAACTCATAGTGCCCTTATATAACAAAGTAGAACTGCCCCATAAAGTTTTTTAACTTCTAATCTTTATAAAACCATATTGCCAGGGTTTACTCCTGAAGAGCCGCTAGATGTTTTGTTTATTTTTTAAAATTTTGTTTTGCTTTTAGTTTGCTTGGATTTTTATACTTATTTCTTTAATCAAAAGATCTACATATTTTGTCATTAAAATGTTAGTGACTTGCAAATTTCTAGATTAAAATAACTCTGAACAAATATCTGTGGAATTATATCACAAATTAAGCAGTATAGTATAACCACTGATCACATATGTGTATATATATGATATAGCCATAGAACTCACCATCAATCATCTATCAATTTGCCAGATTGTGATGATTTGCATATGGTATGATATTGGAAGTTATTCCACTGGATTTTAAATACCAGATAGGTCACCAAAGATGGATAGGCGTCAGTGAAGATTTCAGACTGAGACAGAATAGGCACAAGGAGAGGCGGACTACTTCTGAATGCATAGTCCCTGAAATCTTATGAATGGCAGCACCAGACTCTTGAATATTGAAACATCATGAATACCAGGAGAATAGTGTCAGATATAATGCTAGCAGATGAGTCCATCAGGTTGGAAGGCACTCAAAATGCAGTTGGGGAAAAACTGCCTCTTCATAGTAGAGTTAACCGTTATGATGCGAATGAATCAAAGTTCTCACCTCCTTAATTTGCTTTTGGGTCACAACTCAAAATGCGGAGAAACCGTTGCAAATATCTATTAAAAATGGGAACATGAAAAGTACAAAGTATGACTCCAGGAAAAATGAAATGGAATGCAAAAACATCAGTATCCTAGGCATCAGTGAGCTGAAATGGACTGAACAAGCCATATTGAATCTGATAGTAATATGTCTTAGTATGCCAGGAATTCAAAATTAAAGAGGAATGGCAAGCATTCATCATCAAAAATAACATTCCAAAATCTATATTGAACCACAATGCTGTCTGTAATAGGATAATGTCCATATGCCTACAAGGAAGACCAGTTAATACTAATATTTCTCAAATTTGCATATCAATCACTAAAGCCAGTAATGATGAAACTTAAGCATTCTAACAAATTCTTCAGTCTGAAGTTAATCAAGCATGCAATCAAGATGTATTGATAATTACTGGTGATTGGAATGTAAAGGTTGGAAACAAAGAGGAAGGATCTGTAGTTGGAAAATATGACCTTGGTGATAGCAATGATGCTGGATATTGCATGATAGAATTTTGCAAGACCAATGGTATATTCATTGACAATACCTTTTTTAAACAATGTAAAAGATCACTATACACATGGACCTCACCTGAAAGAATACATAGAAATCAAATCTACTATATCTGAAAAGTGATGGTGGAAAACTTCAAATCATCAGCCAGAATAAGAATATAGGCAGACTATGGAACACATGATCACTTGCTCATATGCAAGTTCAGACAGAGGCTGATAAAAAGTAAAACAAGTCCAAGAAAGACAGGATATGACCTTGACCATATCCCATATGAATTTATAGACCATTTTAAGATCTGATGTATTAGACACTAAAGACAAAAGGCCAGAAGAGTTGTGGAATGATATCAAGAATATCAGACAGGAAGAAAGCAAAAGGTCATGAAGAAGAAAGAAAGGTCCAAAATGAAAGTTATAAGGACTCTAAAACTTGCTCTCCATCATAGAGATTCTAATACAAATGGAAGAAATGAGGAGGTAAAAGAACTGAACAGAAAATTTCCAAGAACTTCTCAAGAACACAAAGTAAAATTTTAAAATGAAATGTTCTAACACCTGGAGGTTAGAAAACCAAAAGGGAAGAACATGCTCAACATTTCTCAAGCTGAAAGAACTGAAATAAAAATTCATGACTTGATTTAAAATATTGAAGAATTCTATGGACACCTTGAATTCTATTGACTTATGCAGAAAGCATCAAAAGAAAATGGAAAGAATACACAGAGTTACCAGACTAAAAAGAAATGGTTGATGTTTAGCTATTTCAAGAGTTAGCCTATGATCAAGAGCCAATAGTACCGAAGGAAGAAGTCCAAGGTGTACTACAGGCATTGGCAAAGAAAAAGCCTCTAGGAATTAATAGAATACAAATTGCAAATCTTTCAACAAACTGATGCAGCACTGTAAGTACTCACTTCTCTATGCCAAGAAATTTGGAAGACAACTACCTAGCCAACTGATTGTAAGATATCCATTTTTGTGTCCATTCCAAAGAGAAGTGATTCAGTGGAATGTGGAAAGCAACAGACAATATCATTAATACCACATGCAAGTAAAATTTTGCTAAAGATAATTCAAAAACAGATGCTACAGTACATTGACAAGGAACTTCCAGAGGTTTAAACCAAATTAAGCAGAGGATGTGAAACAAAGGATACCTTTGCTGATGTCTGATGGATCTTGGCTGAAAGCAGAGAATCCCAGGAAAATATTTGCTTATGCTTTATTGACTATGCAAAAGCTTTGAGCTGTGTGGATCATAAAAGAATATCAATTGCAAGTTAGGTTGAAGCTTAAGAAAATTAAAACAAACCATAAGAGCCAAATTAGGGTCTTGAGTTCATCCCACCTTAATTTAGAGACTATTTCAAGAACAGATTTGATGCACTGAACATTAATGGCCAAAAAAACTAGATGAGTTGTGCAATGACATCATACATAAAGCAAAAGGCCATTAAAAAGATACAAAAGAAAGAAGAGACCAGTATGGCTGTCAGGAAAGACTCTGAAACTTGTCTTGTTATATAAAATAACTGAAGCAAATGGAAGAAATGAGGAAGTAAAATATCTGAACATGAAATTTGGAAGGACACATCAATAATATGAAATAAAATATTACAATGAAATGTGCAAAGACCTGGAGTTAGAAAAATAAAATGGAAGAGCATGCTGTCATGGATTGTACTGTGCTCCCACAAAATATGTGTCAGTCTTACTGGGATGATAATCCTCCAAGATGTGATCTGATGTGATAAACCAATAAAAGGATTAAGGGTAAGCTGCAATACTCTGAATCCCATCACGTCCCTGATCAGATGTAAGGGAATTTCCCAAGGGTGTTACCTGTAACATCTTTCATCTTACAAAGGAGAGAGAAGTAATCAGAGGAGGACCTTACTACAATTAAGAAAGAAGATTCAGGAGTAGAGTGTATCTTTTGGACCTGGCATTCCTGCAACATGAAACTCCTCGGTCCAGGGAAAGTTTGAAGCCAAGACACATGGAGACCTCCAAGGAATTGTGAACCTACAGATGCTGAAAGGAGACAAGGCCCTGTCTCCAAAGCTAGCACTCAGAATTCTGACTTCTACCCTCCTAAATTGTGAGAATTAAATTGCTGTTGATTAATACCATCCGTGTGTAGTTTTTCTGTTATAACTGCACTAGATAAGTAATACATGATTGCATTCTCAAACTAAAAGAACTAAAGAAAAGAATTAAGCGTGGACCTGAAATATTGAAAGATTCTATGAGAAAAGTGTTGAAAAATGCAGGATGTATATAAAAAAAGATGAAAATGAATACTCAGAATCATAGTACCAAAAGAATTGGTTGACATTCAACCATTTCAGGAGGTAAAATATAATCTAGCTTAGATGGTGTAGAAGGAAAAATCCAAGGTATCCTGAAGGCATTAGCGATAAATTAGTCTCTAGGATTTCACTGAATAGTAATTGAAATATGTCTACAAAATGACAAATTGATGCAATGCTAGAAGCACTTACTAGTCTACACCAAGATATGGAAAACAGCTAGCTGGGCAACTGCTGGGAAGAGATCCATATCTCTGCCCATTCCAAAGAATGGTGACCCTACAGATTGTGTAAATTATGGAACAATATTAATAGCACATGTAAGTAAAATTTTGGTGAAGATAATTCAGAAATGGATGCAGCAGTACATCCACAGAGAGCTGCTAGAAATTCAAGACAGATTCAGAGACAATGTGGGACAAAGGACAGGTATTATTGACAACATCAGCTGGAGCTTGGCTAAAAGCATAGAATACCAAAAAGATGTTTACTTGTGATTTATTTACTAAGCAAAGGCAGAAGATT
Organism: Chrysochloris asiatica; assembly: GCF_000296735.1. Classification (NCBI taxonomy): domain Eukaryota; kingdom Metazoa; phylum Chordata; class Mammalia; order Afrosoricida; family Chrysochloridae; genus Chrysochloris; species Chrysochloris asiatica. The sequence continues at coordinate 505,157 of NW_006408609.1, forward strand.
GGCTAGATCCTAACAAACTATGGAAAACATTTTGAAGAATGGGAACTGCTAAACACTTTATCGTACCCATGAGGAATCTGGACACAGACCAAGCGACAGTTGTTCAACTAGAACAAGAGGTTACTGCATGGTTTAAAATCAGGAAAGGTGTGTGTCACAGGTGTATCCTTTCACCATACTTATTCAGTCTTCATGCTGAGCAAATAATCTGAGAAGCTGGACTGCATGAAGAAGAACGTGGCATTAGAACTGGAGGATGACTCATAACTCATTTCTATTATAAAAAGATGATACAACCTTGTTTGTTGAAAGCAAAGAGAACTTGAAAAACTTTCTGATGCAGATGTTAAAACTAGAGCCTTCAGTAAAGATTATAATTCAATGTAAACAGAAAAAAAAAAAAAATCTTCCAACTGTACCAATAAATAGTATCATAATAAACAGAGATAAGATTGAAATTGTCAAGGATTTCATTTTCTTGGATCCATAGTCAATGCTCATAGAAGTCACAGTCAAGAAATCAATGGACATACTTCACTGGGAAAATCTGCTGCATAAACCTCTTTAAAAAATTAAAGAGCAAAGATGTTACTTTGAGAACTAAAGTTGCACTTGGCCCAAGGCATGGTATTTTCAATTTCTTCATATGCTTGTGAAGAAAGGTGGCTTGTGAATAAGGAAGACGTAAGAAGAATTAATGCATTTGAACTATGGTTCTGGTGAAGAATATTCAAAGTGCCATGGACTGGCAGGAAAACAAACAAATCTGCCTTGAAAGAAATGCACCCAGAATGCCCCTTAGAAGAGAAGACAGTGATACTTAGTCTCATGTATTTTGGACACATTATCAGGAGATACCAGTCCTTTTTTCATATTATCAGAAGGGATGACAACTTCATTGCAAATGTCTTAAGGACATCATGGTTGGTAAAGTGGAGGGTCAGTGAAGAGGAAGGCCCCCAGTGGGCTAGATTGACACAGTGGTAGCAACAATTAGCTCCAACATAAGAACAATGTGAAGATAAGGCAGGGCTGGCTGTGTTTGATGCTGTTGTGCATAGGGTTGCTATGAGTTGGTGCTAACTGGATGGCACTTAACAACAACAATGATAACCTAACCTGATAGGAGCTTGAATTGAAGAAAAATTAAATGAGTATAGGGGGTATCACATACTATACTCGTACCATAGGACAAGTGGAAAATAATTAGGATTTTGTAGTATGGTAATAGTCATAGAAGATTTAAAGGTATTAAAATGGAGGAACTGACATTAACCAGTATATTGTATATGTCAACAATATTTATTTAAAATTCTATGTTGATAACTGCAAATCTTATGATCTACCCACTGCAAAAACTAATGAATTCAAGATCAAGAATACAAAGAGAAGCTCATATACCCTATGTCTAAGTATCTAAAAATATATACATATCTAAAGGGAATCCTGGTGTGGCACTGTAGAAGAAACACTGGACTGCTAAACATAAGGCCATAAATTCAAAGCCACCACCCACTGCTTGGAATCCCTATTTAGGGTTACTATGAGTGTGAGCTGACTGGAAAACAATAACAGCAACAAATACCTAAAATTTTAAACCAAGGAACAAAACTGTTAAATGCAATATCTAGATTGTAGCTTTGAAATTATGTAAACTTTCATGATTACAGGAAAGGTCAGGTTTAAAATTAAAATTCTAGTAGTCATTGGAGTTTCACACTGGAATTTCACAATATGAGCTCTCTTCTTACCTTTGGTGGAAGGCCTCAAGCATTCATATGTACATATACAAGCTCTGTCTAAAAACTACCACTGAAAAAAAGACACCCCTTTGTCATTTATGGTGGGTCTGGGAAGTCTACCCTCCAGAGGACTGAGTTTGAAAAAAGGCCTTAAGAAGCCTTGAAAGGAGAGACCAAAGGTTCTGGGAGTCCAGGTACACAAACCTGGGTATACAGGAGTGCTGCTGTTTCCACAGTGCCACATCTCTATACCTTGTGAATCACCTGTCCTGACTCTGTCATTGGTCAATATGGACTTTTTTAAACATAGAATAATAATTCAGTTTCTAGATTTCTTTCTTGCTTGCTGTTCATTTTTTGTCCTGTCAGAGTTGACGTTCCTTAAATATTATCTTTAAATGTAGGTGTTCTTTTGTAATGTTTTCTGAAAAAATTTATGAAACCTGGGGCGGGGGGGGGGGGAATCTAGAAAGTGAATTATTATTCTCTCTGTGTTAAAAAAAAAAAAAAATCCTTATTGCTAAATATGACTGTATCTCCTGAACACGCATACCAGTGCTGCAGGAAAGGGGGAGAAATCAACCTGGTTTTAAACAGGTAAATATGATCTTGCAGTCTGCTTTTGTTTGATCAATTAATTACTGTGTTTCACTTTCAAAGGTCTCAGCAGCCTAAGAGTTAAAAACTCTCTGATTACTTTCTGACTGCATTTTCTGTTTACCAACCTTCTAGCCAATTACATGTGAGTTACATTAGTCCAAAGATTTTGTTTCTCTAACACTAATTATTTGGATGACCTTGGGTAAGTTATTTAATCACTCTGCATTGTTCCCTTGTTATCTGCTGTACTTATTTCAAAAACTCACTTCTAGAAGAAAGGTCATGGATATACAAATAGTGTGAATAATATAAAATTATATAAATAGTACATAAAATATTATGCAAATTAAATGCTTTAAAACCAAGAGTTACTTCTCATGACTTTGAAGGATGTTCATTTGCTATTTTTCAGTAGATATTTGCCTTACTCAGTGAAATGAGTGGATACTCAAATGCATTTATGGAACTAAAAACATTAATATTCCATTCTTCCAAATACAAGTGGCTATGAAGGGTTAATATTTTACTTTAAGCAGAATAATTTACTTTGTCAATAATATGAATGTGTACTTAGCAAATTTTTATAAAATAACTGTAAAAATAGATGTCACATTAATTTCTTTTATTTAAACAAATACAAAAGGATATTTTATTAAAATAATTTAAAAGATGCATAATTATGTTCAGTTAATCATATATTCTAACCTAAGAATTTCAAAGTTTCAAAAGGCAGTTAAATAAAAATTTATGTCCCATGTCTTAGAGTTCTGATGTGGCACTGTGGGTTAATACACTGTACTGCAAAGTTGATTAGAACTGCAAAGTCGGCAGTTCAAACTTACCAGCTGCTCCTCAGAAACCTTATACAGGGTCGCCATGGGTCAGAACTGGCTTGATGCACTTAACAACAACAGCATAGCTTTACATACTACTAATTGTCATCAAGTTGATTCTGAGCCTGTATAGGACTTTAAAAGACTATAAATCTTTACAGGAGATGAAAGCTTTCTGTTTCTCCTCTGGAGTGACCGGTTTGAACTTCTGACTTTGTGGTTAGAAGTCCAGTACTTACACCATAGCTCCTCAGAACTCCTTTTTACTCACATATTCTAGGAAAATTACTATGATATCATATTAACTAAGTCACTGATATTTACTAAAGTTGTCAAAGTAATTAATGCTCATAGAAAAATAGAAATTTTACTAATGAGTTCTTTCTTACTTTCCCTAAGATGTCTTATTTGCAGTTTAGAATAGAATTCTTACTATTGAGTGTTCAGGATTCAGTTTGAAATTGAGATGAACTTAGGTCAACTTGTTCAATATGGGCAGAGTCCAGGGAAAAGTAAGAGATCCAACGTGTGATTCCTAAATATTTTAAGAATAAAGACCTGGTGGAGGAGGGGGCGGAATTGCAATGATATGTCTTATGAGAATAATGATATTTTAAAATCTCTTGACTTAGATAAAAATAGAGTAGCAAAAAGTAATTTTGTAGGGTCTGAAAGCACTTGGCTAGTAGTTAAAAGGTTGGTGGTTTGAAAACAATAAAACAATTGGATGCACCTTTGAAGAAAGGACTGGCAATACGCTTCCAAAAACCAGAGCCTTGAAAACCTTATGGAGCGCAGTTCTGTTCTGAAACACATAAATTGAAATGGACTCAATTGCTGCTGTCTTTGTTTTTTTTTTTTTTTTCTGGAGTTGATGATGGTGGTGTTGTTTGGAATGTAGCACAATGGCTCAGAGGCAGCATATATAAATGAATGAAATAATTTATTAAACTAAAGAAAATTCTTTTCCCCCTTCATTAAAACTATCTTACTTTGTTCTTTATCCACAACCTCACCTGGTAGGGCTAATAAAAGGTAAGAAAACTTGCTTTTGCCTTTTTTTTTTCCCCTAGGGTTGTTGTCTAGGTTATGTGCTGTTGAGTTGATTCTGACTCCTAGCAAACTTGTATAGTTCCCTAGCTTTTTATTCTTCACTGGAGCAGAAATCCTTATCTATCTGCCGCAGAGCAAGTAGCAAACTTAAACCTTGGACCTTGAAGTTTGCAGGCCAGTGTTTATTATATGAAGCCACCACTCCCTCTCCTCTAGTGTAAAATTTCTATATTTCATAATATATATTTTTTCAATTTAACTTTTCTTTCTTTTTCTTAGGTTGCATTTTGATATATTGAGAAGTTTATGGAATATGACTGTGTTATCTGTTATACATCTATCCTGATATTCAGTGGTTAAGAAACTTACCTCAGTTTGCTTCCTAAAAGCAGTTACTGGGGACATGCTTATTGTTGGTATTGCCCTTTTGGAAGGAACAACATACAGTGAGTACTCACAGAAAGTTTTGCAGTTATCCTTCTGACACTGCTTAACAAGCATACACAGAGACAAATGGAATAGAAAGATGAGGCTTTTTACTTCCACAAAGATTTACTGCCTAGGAAACCCTATTCAGGGCTGTAATGAGTCAGAACTGATGTGACAGTACTTAACAAAAACAACTTGCATCACATAGTTCTCAAAATATGATATAGTTATAATTGATTTAGTTTACTAGCATTTCTAAAAGGAAGTCACTATGAATAATCTCAGACATGATCTAACAGACGCCCAGTAAGTAACTTGCCCAAGGTCACACAAGCTGGATTTAAAACCCAAGTACCTGTGCTCTTGAGTCCATGAAATTAACCCTATAATAAGATTCCTCTATGCTCCTGGTGTGGAGTCCTGGTGTGGCTCTGTGGGTTAGTGCACTGGGCTGCAAGCTTACCAGCTGCTCCCCAGAAGCCCTGTACTAGGTCACTATAGGTCAGAACTGATTCTACGGAACTTAACAACAACAACAAAACAATGTTCCTGTTCACAAGGTTGTGGTGGTGCTGGTGGTGGTGGAGCCTGTAAAGGTGATTCTGAGGCATGTGGCACTGTAGGATCAGCACTGGACTGTGAACCACAAAGTCAGCAGTTCAAACTCACCAGCTGCTCCACGGAAACCCTATATAGGGTCACTATGATTACGAACCGACTCGACAGCATTTAACAACAACAATATCAAGAATCTTTATAGGAACAGAAAGCCATAACCATCTCCCAAGGAGCAGCTGTTAGATTTAAACTGCTAACCTCAACTCATAACCCACTACCCAGTAGAGCTCCTTACAAGCCTGTCTGGTACTGTTAAACCAAGATCCATTGTGTTCTTCCTCTGACTTATGGTGTAAGTCTTCTCAGCTTTCTGAGAGGAATCTCTGTTACTGGTACCCTCTGCTGAATCCATGGCAGACACCCTACACAATTCTTAGCTAATAATTAACTAAGTTTCTCATACAAATCGTATTAACTAAGTTTCTCATGACAAATCGTAGGCCGATTTTATGTCATATACAGTCCATTTGGAAATAAAACAATTGCCTCATGTTATTGTCCTAGCTAAACATGTCATATAATCATTTCTGTTATAATGTGGACATCTCGTTATCCTTCATGAGCTCCAAAGGTAACTATGACAAAACCTCTCTACTTTTGCTTTCCCTTCAACTAATGCAGAATGTTAAGAGGAACGGTCAGCCAATAGGACCATTCTCAGTAATTCAGGCATCGACTTCACAAGCATCAACCCCTCTAAATTTGTCATTTAGGCTCACGTTTTCAGAAATCTGATACCATGCTCCTTCTGTGGGGAACAAACATTTCTTATATTCATATCCTTCAAATCATTGTTCACAGTAAGCTTTATTCTTTTAGATTTTTGACATTTAAAAAGACTTCTTTTCTTGGCAAAGAATCTATTGAGAAGGAATCAATTTATCCATTGACTCAAAGAAATCTAATTTAAGATTCAGAGTTTCTAGGACTAGTCTGCTATATAATTAGAATAGCACTTCCTCAATTGCTAGGATAAAGACAGAACTATGAGAGAAATGGTGCACTGGTTTTATATCTCAAATAGCTCTATAACACTCTTGTGTATTGAGTAACTCTTTTAAACGTATTTATATATTATTATAAGTCTCCATATAACACGTACTAATGCTTGAAAAGTTTTGTTACATAGAATAATTATATTACACATTTACTATTTGTTGGGCCAATGTACAAGGGTGATTCAAAAATTATCCCCATTCTGGCTGTAGAATGTATTTTAATTCACTTTTAGAAAAAGACAAATGCATCCTTTTTTGACACAATCTCCTTGCTTTTCAATATACTTTGTCCATCTGTCAACAAGCTTTCATATTCCCTGATTAAAAATATTTTAGGCTGAGCTGCAAGCCACAAATGCATTGCTGTCTTCACTTCATCAGAGGTGAATCTTCATCTTGGAAGGGCTGCTTTCAGGGGACAGAACGAGGGAAATTTTGATGGAGAAAGATCAGGAATATAAGGAGGATGATTTAACACCCAAAAATGACGTTTTTGTAGAAAGTCAACAGTGTAGGTGTGCATTGTCAGACAAGATCACTATGCACTTGTATATCAGTCCTCTGCATTTAATCTGAAGTATAGGCTTTACCTCTTTAGTGAACATCTCCCTGTTGCTCAAACACTGTTGATTGTTGAACCTTTGTCCAGATAGTGTTCCAGTACTTGCCCTGGAGAATCCCTGTAAGCATCAATTTTCCACATGATGGTTGACTTTTGAACGTTTTTTTGGTTGGTGATTGAGGATGTTTCAATTCCATGCACTATCGTTTTCTCTCAGGCTCATAGTGGTAAGTCCATGGCTTATCACCAGTAATGATTTTTTAAAAAAAACTTTTACCTCTCTTCGTGTATCCTCCAAATTTTGTTTGCAAATGTCCATGTTCACACCTGCACAGCAATGACCTTGAAAGGAAAGCACTGATAAAACAGTGCAGCCTACAGAAGTTTTAATAAAACCAGAGTGCAGATAATTTTTTATTTGTCCTCTATACATATACCTATATTTGATGTACAGATATTGAGTGACTCTTTATCATAACCTGTAGCTACCTCTTTAGTTCACAGAGTCTAGCTTACAGGTATGGAAACATAAAAATGCAAGGACCTGGCTGGTACAAAACAGTTTCACAGTGCAGAGAAACCAGCATCCTGCAACAAACAAATCAAAAACTAGAAGGTTATTAGACTAAAGTTTACTTTTTTCCACAATGAGAAACTGACAATCTTGGATCAGTAATTCTTAAACTGGTCAATGCATATAATTAGAAAACTATTAATGGAGCTAAGATAAAAAGGTAGTAATCATAGTTTTCATATTGTCAGAAGTATTCTAATTGATGATAGCAATAGCACCAAGATTTTGATGACAATACTCCAAAGGTCTTATTTTTCGGTTTGGAGCTCTCTAAAGGTTCCAAATTGTATGACTGCTTTATTAACAGTTGGATCTCAAGAGGTGGCTTCTTTCTGTGGTTAAAAAACAAAGGCACACTAGGATTCCAGTTCCACTCACATCTGTAGCTTCTGCTTTTGTCTAAATTTGATATTTTTGACAATACATGCTTCAGCAAAAAGCCTCAACAGCTTGAGTAATTATTAACATGAGTGCTGCAAACCTTTTGTACTGTACTTAAGAGTTGCCAACCTTCACTGTCAGGAAAATCATGGAAAATTAAATTAGGACAATAGATGAAATAATGGATGTGAGGGACTGAAATCCTTAAGTGCTTTAGTCATGCTGCTAATGAAGAAAGACCTCCCCCGCTACACTTTTTCCCTCAGTCATGAATGCCATAAAAGTGTGGCCTTACATGTTATTTTCTTTTTAATATAAGCTGCTAATGATTTCTTGAGTGGCTCCTTTAAAGCAATTTCTTTTAAAACAGTGTTTTAAAACTACTGTTACATTAACAAACCGCTTTAAAATATGACAACTTTTCAATTACAAAAGAGGTAGAATGCCTGGTATAAAAAAAATGAAAGGGAAGTTATCAGGTCTGGCCAGTTTTTCAAGTACGTGTTTAAAAGCGTTTTTTAAAAAATACTTTAGAAATTATACAAAGTGGCCTAAACATAGTCAGGTGCTCTCAAGGATCGTATTGAATGAGGCGATATATTACTTACTGGTCACTAATAAAAACAGTGATTTGCACAAAAATGTTAACGGAAATAATTCACATAATATTAAGCATGATGATCTAGCACCTGCCTTATTTAGTAAATGAAAATTTACGCCAACTTCTAATTTATTGTGAAACATAGGTATAAATAAAAGGATAAAATTTGGGCATTTTCTAGTGAAACATGAACAATGATACAACAACAATAAAAAAGATACAGAATCTAGTTGAAAAGCAAATTAACTCAGTTCATATTATTTTAAAAATTAGAAGATGTTGTCATTGGAAAGTTCAAAGGAAAATAATATGGAAGTACAATACAATTTAACAGAAGAAAATAAGAAAACTATCATGTTCAACATCAATATAAACTGAATTAACAGAAGATCCTATTCAGTGCCCTTGCTTCTAATTCCAGTATTCTAGATAGACTTATTCATCTAAGCCCTCTGCTCAAATATTTGTATATTCTTGGAAACACAGTTCTCAAGTATCTGAGAATCAAAGTTCTCTATTTTATTTTATAACAAATATTTTGCATCACCTATATATATATATATATAAGGAGCTCTGGTAGCGTAGTGGTTACGAATCGGGCTGTGAACTGTAAGGTCAGCAGTTCGAAACTACCAGCGGTTCTGCGGGAGAAAGATGAGGCGTTCTGCTCCCGTAAAGATTAACAGCCTCGGAAACCCTGTGCAGGGTCGCTATGAGTCGGAACCGACTCCACGGCACTTAACAACAACAACAACAACATATACACACATAACTTAAAACATAATACTATATTATGCTACTTTAACATATAAGGGAAAGAAGAAAATATAATTTATGCCAAATATTTTAATTTTTGAATGTTCAAAATGTCCATAATGGAAAGATAAATGAATGATTTCTGAATACGCACACCTAAGTACAGCATTTTCATGAAACCCAGCTATAAATGGACTATGACACAGAAAGCTGTATTAAGAACTCAATACCAAGATTCATATTAACAACATCAGCAATGCGATTTCTTGAAATGTAAGCTCATGCTTTGTTCTGAAAAACAATAACAAAATATATTCTTTGAATATATAGTGTGTATCCTGCCCTAGACACTTTAATGTGTATTGCCCCACCCACTCCCGTGGAGTCGATTCTGACTCACAGTGACCCTATAAATCTTTTTGGGAATAGACAGGAACTGATGGGTTTGAACTGCTGATAGCCTACTGCCTAATTCACACAGCCACCAGGACTCCTATTTTGTATTGTAAACCCTGAAAAAATATTTTGAGTTTGCATGCAAAACAGAGCTACGATATATCAGATACAACTTAATCCAGATTTTCATGTCCTTCTGGAGGAAATTTTGAATTTGTTGAAATGCAAAACAGTTCTTCATTTTAAAAGATGGTTCCAGATATTTCAAATTGTCTAATATAACTGACCTCTGTTCATAAATGCCCGTGGCAACTGGAATATCCCCTTCATCATTTTGATAAACAAAAAAATCCTCACAAGTTCGCAAACCTTTCCTCGCTGTTGTCATTAACTGCTGTCAAGTTGGTCCTGACTCACTGCAGCCCCTATAGGGTTTTCAAGGAGTGGCTGGTGGGTGGGTTTGAACTACCTACCTTGTGGTTAGCTGTCCAGTGCTTATCCTATACTATCACATCACTCCTTTCTTTAAAGGGTTGTATTTTCCCTGCTGGAAATTAATGCTCTAGAAAATATGCAAAAGAACACTTTGATTTGAATTTATATTGCATGTTTCACATCATATGAAATCCGTAGAAGTACTGATTCTGAAATGTCAGCAAACTCCTCTTGGTAGTAGATGGCTGCAGTGTTCTACATTTACAGCTTCAGTCAGAACAGCTGGCTGTATTTTATAAATTGTTTTTTTTTTTTTTTTTTTTTTTTTTTTACTCATATCTAATATGTTACTGTCTGGGTCCTTAAAGTAAATGACAGAAAACTTAATAGTAATTTATAAGGAGGTCTGGTAATATAGCTGATTGTGAATTGAGCTACTAACCATAAGGTCACCAGCCACTCTGTGAGAAAGATGAAGCTTTCTGCTCCTGTAAAGATATGCATTCTTGGAATCCCTATACAGGGTGGCTCTGAGTCAGAATTGACTCCATGGCACATAACAACTACATGTGTTATTTATAGCTCCACACCTGAGAAAAAAGAATTCTCTATTGTCGTGGTTGGGCCACATTCCTGTGGTGCACAAAAAGTAAGACTTTTTGGGCTTGTTCTTTTGTTCTTCTATGTAGTGTTGCCTTAGTGCATAGTGAGGTTCTCCTCTCCCTTCCCCCATCTCAGTCCTAAATAGAGTAAGGGATTACTCCTATGTGCTAGCATCTTAGCACATCTCCTTGCCTCTTCTCTTTGATTGCGGAACCAGTGATGTGTACTTAGAAATGGGTTAGCTGTTGCATGTCAGATCATATCCCTTTACTTCTTAGTCATTTATTTATATGCTAAGATAAAAATGACAAATAGTGTTGAATATTAAACCCCAAACTATTGGTGAAGTCGCAAGTTCAAATATGAAAATTGTTGTTGTTGTTAAGTGCCATTCAGTGGATTCTGACCTAGAGCGACCATTTATAGGGTTTCCAGGGAGCAGCTGGTGAGCTTGAACCACTGACCTCGTAGTTCAAACAGATTTGTAGTCTGGCACATTACCCCACAGTGCCACACCAGAACTCCAAATATGAAAATACTTACAGCTATTTCCTGATATCTGGGCACCTAACACATATAAGCACTATTTCTGATGACAGCATACACTTCTTGGAAATTTTGCGGTCACCAAAAATACTCAGTTAGAATTATATATCCATTTAGGTTATTTGAAGTAACGGATATTTTCCATAGAATGACAACATAGCAGTAGTTGCTAGTTGTCGTGAGAGCATAATCAAGTACTGCCTAAAAGCATTTTATTCACATTCCCAACCAGTCCTTGTTTCTTAGTATATATTTTTAACTAATTGATATTGGAATCACTAATAATTGCCTAGTTCTGGCAAGAGCCTGGTTCTCCTGTATGTATAATTTTGATAAGGAGTGACCATCTGGACCAACAGGCTCCAGGATAGTTAATCATGCCACCCTTTGAGATGTTTATTAGGGCATTATGATCAACTTGTGATTTAATGTGAATGATAGAATTATAAATTATGAATGTTGTACTAATTAGCATTGTTGCAAACTTGCATAAATATCACCTATAACCAAAACTTAATTGAACACCAATTAAACAGGCATGTTTACTATGGCTGTACTGCTAGTCAATAAACAAAGGTATCTCTTTTTGTGCTTCATATGGAGTGATTGTTTATTTAGGCTCAGTTGCTCCAGGGCATCAGATCTAAGATTTTGGGGTAACAGTCTTAGCATTTATCAGGGATCTGAAAAGTGTCACAATCGTTTCATAGTCATAGAGGGTGAAGACAATGCAGTTTTCTGGTATATTCTACTGTCCCAGTAAAATTGCTCTGTATTCTTCACCAACACGTAGAACAGTTTCCCCAAGAAGAAAAAACTAACCATTTATTCCACGTCAGTACCAAAGTATAAGATGTCTTTACTAAGGACATCGGATAAGCTATCCATCTGATACCTACCTCAAAAATAAAACTCAGTTTTCAACACCATACTGGCTTTTGCAAGGTTTAATATTTAGCCTAAAGCAATGTGTCTGAACATTTACAAAGAGAACTGAATGGGATGAGCATTAAATACTAATACAAATTTCTAACAAATTTTAAAATGTAGGTATGAAGTCATTCATTTCTGAGGAAGAAGTAATTTTATTATGATTTCTTCTTTAAATGCAAAGATTTAACCTATTTCTTTTTAATTGTATTTTTCTCTAACTTAATTGCATTATGGTGGTGGTGTGCCACTGAGTTGGTTCCGACTCATAGCAACCCTATATAGGGTTTCTGAAGCTGTAAATCTTTCGCTTGAAGAGCAACTGGTAGATTGGAACTGTTGACCTAGTAGTGAGTAACCCGATTTGTGATCCACAATGTTACCAGGTGTGGCTCTGTGGGTTAATGCACCAGACTGCAAAGCCATTTGAACTGCAAGGTCGGAGGTTCAAGCTCACCAGCCACTCCTCGGAAACCCTATACAGGGTCGCTATGGGTCGGAACCGACTTGACAGCACTTAACAACAACATGTTACCAGGACTACTTTAATTGCATTATGGCCAAAAAATTGCATTTATAACATTAGTTCTTTAATATTTTTACTACTTACTAAATAAAGCCATCTAGACAAAGACATATTCATGATCAAACTAAGATAAATGTTTCAACTTGCTAATAGCACCCAATTAAAAAATTTTTGGAACTATGATTTGAAAGAACATCAATGATAAGAATAACAGTGGGACCAGTTGTGGTACTCTAGCATAAGCATTAGACTGGTAACCACAAAATTGACAGTTCAAACACACTAGCCACTCTTGGAAACACTATACAGTGTCTCTATGGGTCGGAACTGACTTGATGCCACAAGCAACAAAAGCAACTACACTGCCTCCATAAAATCAACTTAAAAATCTAGAAAATTTTAATGATGGAAAATCAACACCACTATATATTAACTTGAATGTTGTCCTAGGACACTTTGTATATGCCTTTAAAATAGGGGTAAGATATACTTTTCTTAAAATAAAATTTAATTTTTCCCAATGAATCTTCTGTTTATTAGGAATAATATTCCAAGTCTTTGTTGAGTTGTAATATTATCTTTCTTTTTTATTTATTACTATTTATTGTGAATTGAATGAAGGTTTATAGACAAGGGCATCGATTTTACATTCAATGATTTTACAATCATTTCAATGATTGCAATCCCCTCCATGAAGAAACAGTTATCCTACTTCCTCCCTGTGGTACCTATTTCTATGCTACCTTCCTCCCCATCGCTTTTCAGCATTTTCCTTAAGTAAATATTGTCCTTTTGATATTTAATCACTTTTCCATGGTGAACTTTACTGGTGTTGTTGTCCACAATATACACCTATCTGCTGCTTGGCTGAAAATTGGGTCATGAGAGTGAGTTCCTTTCCAGACCTGAAGACTGGTCATGAGCCATAATCTCAGGTTCCTCCAGCCAATTTCTGACCAGTAATCCTGGTCTTTTTTTTAAATAATTTTGAGTTTTGTTTCACACTTTTTCCCAGTCTATCTGGTATCTTCAAAAGTGATCTCGTTTAGAGCAGTAGGTAGTGGTAGTTGGGCACCATCTAGCTCTTCTGTTCTCAGATTTGTAGAGACTGATGCTCATATGTTCCACTAGCCCAATGGACTAATTGATTCCAAGCATCTTCAATCTCCACCCCTCTTCTTTTGTCCATATATGGAGAGACGAGTTGTTGCCCATGACATGGCCACTCATTAGTTTTTAAGACCCCAGATGTTACTCACCAAAGTAGGATATAGAACATTGTCTTTGTGTTCCCCGTGACAATGGACCTAAGCCCTCAGGCCCAGCAACTCATTGCCTTAAGATGTTTGATTATATATAAGAAATGTTCATCAATTTGCCAGCTGCATGCACCACCACATTCATAGGTATATTAGTAGCAAAGGTAAATATCCTTGTATTCTCTTTGAAACCCTTATATATTTATGACTATGTTCCTACTCTTCCTCCTATACCCATTCAGACTGTGTATCTGTGCATGTATCTACCTGCAGAACACTGTTGTTCTGAGGTTGTGTATATAACACTAATTACTTTTATCCCCTTTAGCCCATGATTACTCCCCTGTGCCTTCACCTGTCTTCATTATTCTTCTGCCAACCTCTCTCTTCTAGTATATTGCCCTCTCCATCACCTAAGTTAAAAATGTGACTACCCTCTGGTCCAGTGAATAGCTCTCACTTCCCTCCCACTCCTGATAACCATCAAAGGATGTTTCTTTTAACATTACAAGATTTTCTTGACTTTTTAAAAATTGTGTTCTCAAACAATATTTGACTTTCTGTAATTGACCAATTTCACTCAGTGTGAAGTCCTCAGGGTTCATCCATATTATAAAGTGTTTCACAGATTCATTGTTATTCTTCACCATTGCATAGTACTTCATTGTGTGTATGTACCAAAGTTTGTTTATCCATTTTTCCACTGATGGGAATTTAGACTGTCTCTATCATTTCACCATTTTGAATAGAGCTGTAATGAATATGTTATTCTTGTCATTAAGTGCTGTCGAGTCAGCTCTGACCCATAACAACCCAAAATAAGGTTTCCAAGGAGCAGCTATATCTACTCTTGTCCTGAATATTATTCCTTATGGATTCATAATAGAGAGATTGCTGAGTCGTACAGTATTACTCTATCAAACTTTCTGAGGAAGATCCATACCATTTTTCACAGTTGTTGCTGTTTTTGTGTTGTTAGTGCCACCAAGTCGGTACAAACTCATAATGACTCTACCCACAACAGAAGGAAATATTACCCGGTCCTGTACCTACTTCACAATTGTTGATATGTTTGATCCCATTGTTTCTGCTACTGTTCCAATCCACATAATTGGGGGGCTTTTTATTGCCAACCCTCCATTTTATCCAGCAAAATGTCCTTCTCCAGGGACTGGTCCCACCTGACAGTATGTCCAAAGTAGGAGACGTGAAGTCTGGCCATCCAGGCTGTTAAGGAGCATTCTGGCCATACTTCTTCCAACACAAATTCATTTGTACAAAATCCATCGTACTTTTAATATTCTCCTCCAACACCTTAACTCAATGCATCAGTTCTTCTATAATCTTCCTTATTACAGTGTCCAACTTTGAAATGCATCCAACTTTGAGAGGCTTGAGTCAGGTACACCTTAGTCCTCAAACTGATACCTTTGCTTGAACACTTAACGAGGGCTTATGCAGCAGATTTGCCCAGTGCAATATGTCATTTGATTTCTTGACTGCTTTTTCCACGAATGTTGATGGTTGATATGAGAAAAAAATGAAGTCTTTGACAAATTCATTGTTTTCTCCATTTATCTTAATATTATTTACTGGTGCAGGGGTGAGGATTTTAGTTTTCTTTACATTGAGGTCTTTGATCTTCATCAGTATTTTGTCTTCTTTACTTTCAGCAAGCAAGGTTATATCATCTGCATATCACAGGTTGTTAATGAGTCTTCCTCCAATCCTGAAGTCACGTTTTTCTTCATATAATCCACCTTCTCAAATTATTTTTTCAGCATATAGGTTGAATAAGTATGATAAAAGCACACAACCATGGATTACACCTTTTCTAATTTTAAACCATTAAGAATTCCTTGTTCTGTTTGAACAACCACCTCTTGATCAACGTACAGGTTCCTCAGGAACACAACCAAAGTGTTGCAGATTACTCAGTTTAGGCAATATTGTCCACAGCTTGTTATGATCCATACAGTAAAATCCTTTATGTAGTCAATGAAGCACAGGCAAACATCTTTCTGGTATTCTCTGCTTCTAGCCAAGATCTGAAATCAGCAATTATATCCCTCATTCACATCCTTGTCTAAATCCAGTCTGAATATCTTCTATCTGGCAATTTCATACCAAAGTACTGTTGCAGTCATTTTTTAATTATCTTAACAAAATTTTATTTGCATATGAATTGTCAGATTATTCCACATTCCATTGGGTCACCTCTCTTTGGAATCAACACAAATGTGAATTGGTTCCAATCAGTTGGTCAGGTAGTTTCCTTCCAAATCTCTTGACATAAATAAGCGAGTGCCTCCAGTTTCACATCATTTTGTTGAAAGATTTCAATTTGTGTTCCATCAATTTCTGGAGACTTGTTCTATGTCAATTCCTTCAGTGTACCTTGGACTTCTTCCTTCAGTATCATTGGCTCTTGATCATATGCTACCTCTTGAAATGGTAGAACATTGGCCATTTCTTTTTGATACAGTGACTCTGTGTATACGTTCCATCTTCTTTTGATGCTTTTGGCATCATTCAATATTTTGCCCATAGAATCTCCAATATTGCAAGTCAAGGCTTGATTTTTTATTCTGTTCCCTCGGATTGAGAAATGCTAAGCATGTTCCTCCCTTTCATTTGTCTGTCTCCAAATCTATGTACATTTCATTATAATATTTGACTTTGTCTTCCCGAGCTGCCCTCTGAAATCTTCTATTCAGTTCTTTTACTCCCTCATTTCTTCCATTTGCTTTAGCATCTTTACATTGCAGGGCAAGTTTCAGAGTTTCTTCTGACATCGATTGTGGTGTTTTTCTTCTTTATTGTCCTATTAATGACTTTTGCTTTCTTACTATATGATGTTCTTGATATTCCACAACTCTTCTGGTCTTCAGGTATTCATGACTAATTCGTAAAATCTGTTTTTGAGATGATCTCTAAATTCAGGTAGGATATGTTCAGGGTCATATTTTTCCACTGGTGGACTTCTTTTAATTTCCTTCAGCTTCAGCATGAATTTGTATATGAACAAATTTGTATATTGGTGGTCTAGTCCACAATCTTCCCCTGGTCTGGTTTTCAAAAAGGTACAGAGCTTTTTCTACCATCTCTTTCCATAAATGCAATCAATTTAGTTTCTGTGTATTCTATCTGATGAGGTCCATCTTTTATATTGTTGTAAAAAGGTATTTTCAATTAACAAGTTATTGGTCTTGCAAAATTTGGTCACGTAGTCTCCAGAATGGTTTCTATTACCAAGACCATATTTTCCAGCTACTGATCCATCCTCTTTGTTTCCAACCTTTGCATTCCAATCACCAGTAATTATCAATAGATCTTGAATGCATGTTTTGATCAAGTTGGTAGAATTCTTCAGTTTCATCATCACTGGCTTTAGTGGTTGGTGCACAGATTTGAATTGTATTAATTGGTCTTCCAGGTAAGCATATGGATATTATGCTGTCACAGACAGCATTGTACTTAAAGATAGGTCTTGAAAGATTCTTTTTGATAATGACTGTGACTCTATTCCTCTTCGATTTGTCATTCATGACATAGTAAACCATGTGGTTGTCAGATTCAAAATGACCAATACCAGTCCATATTCACTCACTAATGCCTAGAATATGATGTTTATGCACTCCTTTTTATTTTTGGTAACATTCAAGTTTCTTAGATTCCTACTTCATATTTTCTGTACTCTGATTATTAATGGATGATTACAGCAGTTTCTCCTCATTTTGAATTGTGTCTCAATAGCAAATGAAGGTCCTAAAAGCTTTACTCCATTCACATTCTCACAGTCAACTCTACTTTGAAGGGTCTGTCTTCCCCAGTTGTAGCTTGAGTGCCTTCTAGCCTGAGGAGTTCATCTTCCAACACTATATCTGAAAATATTCTATTTCTAAATTCAATATTCTGGTTCTTCTGACATTGTTCCACTGTTATTCATACAGTTTTCTGGGAATAAATATTCAGAAATAGTCTGATTTTCCTTTGTCTTAGTCTGACTTAGTCTGGAAACTCAGCTGAAACCTGTCCACCATGGGTTACATTGCTGATATTTAAAGTATCGGTGATGTGTCTTCCTGAATCACTTTACCATGCAAGCCACCACAGTATGGCAAACCACCGGTATTTTAAATACCAGCAGGTTGGACAAGTTTCAGCTGATCTTCCAGACTAACAAAGAATAGGAAGTAGGATCGACAGACTACTTGCAAATATTAAGTCACTGGAAATTTTATGAATAGCAATAGAACATTGTCAGATAGCACAAGAGCATTAAATATTGAAACATGATGAAGAACACCAGAATACTGTCAGATACAGTGCTGGAAGATGATCCTGTCAGATTGGAAGGTACTAAAAATATGACAGGGGAAATGTTGCCTCCTCAAGTAAGAGTTGATCCTGATGATGCAAATGGAGTAAAACATTTGGGACATTCATTTGCTGATGGTAAACAACTGAGACTGAGGAGAAACAGATGTAAGCATCCATTAATAAGAAGAACATAGTATGTGTAAAGTATGAATCTAGGAAAAGAGAAAATTGGTAGTAATAAAAGGGAGCACATAAACATTGATATCAAGATATGAGTAAGCTGAAATGGACTAGTATGAAAATTGAAAATTTATAACGTCACATTCATCATAAAAAAGAACATTTCAAAATCTGTCTTGAAGTACACTGCTGTCTGTGATAGGATAATATCAATATGCCTACAAAGAAGACAAATTAATATAAATATTATTCAAATGTAGGTACCAACCATTAAATCCAGAAAATTGGAAATTGTCAAAATAAAATGGAACATATCAACTTCAATATCCTAGGCATTGATGATGAAACTGAAGAATTCTACCAACTTCTTTAGTCTGAATATGATCAAGCATGCAATCAAGATCTATTGATAATTACTGATAATTGGATTGCAATGATTGGAAACAAAGAGAAAGGATCAGTGATTGGAGTACATGGCTTCATGATAGAAACAATACTGGAGACCACATTATACAATTTTGCAAGATGAATGTCTTGTTCACCGCAAATGCCTTTTTTTGAACAATGTAAAATATGACTATACACATGAGCTTCCAGACTAGGAAGAGAGAAGGACTACTTCTGACTATTTTGTCAGTGAAAACCTTATGAATAGCAGTGGAACACTGTAAGATACGCTTGAATATTTAATGTTGAGACATAATGAAGAGCACCAGAGCATAGTCAAATATTTTCATGGAAGATTATCCTCTCAGGTTGGAAGTCACTCAAAATAAACAGGGGAAGCACTGCCTTCTCAAAATAGAGTTGAACGTTATGATGCAAATGCAGTAAAACCTTCAGGATCTTCATATCTCTTAATGGGCACAACTATAAATAAAGGGAAACAGCTGTAAGTATTCAATAATAATATGAACATAGAATGTACAAAGTATGAATCTAGAAAATTTGGAAAATTGTCAAAATAAAATAGAACATATCAACATCAATATCCTAGGCATTAGTGAACTGTAATGGATTGGTATTGGTCACTTTGAATCTGACAACCACTTGATTCACTAGGTTAAGAAAGACAAATTTCAGAGGAATGCTGTCTCATCAAATGGTCTTATAAAAAGAACATATCAAGATCTATCTTGAAGTACAACCCTAGCTTTGTTAAGATAATAGGTATACATTTACAAGGAAGACCTGGGCTCACAAGATCAGCAGTTTAAGCTCACCAGCCACTCAAAAAACCTACACAGGATTGCTATGGGCCTAAACTGACTCAACAGCATTTCACAGCAACAAGGAAGACCAGTTAATACCACTATTTTTCAAATTTAGAACTACCATTAAAGCCATTGATAAATAAATTGAAGAAGTCTACTAACATATTCAGTCTTAAATTGATCAAACATGCACTCAAGATTTATTGATCATTACTGGTGACCGGAGTGAGAAGGTTAGAATCAAAGGGGAAGGATCAGTAGTTGGATAATATGGCCTTGGTGATGAAAACAATGCTGGAGATCGCATGATCAAATTTTGCAAGACCAATGACTTGTTCATTGCAAATACCTTTTTTAAATAACATGAAAGACAATTATACACATGGACCTCACCATATGGAACACACAAATCAAACTGATTACACCTGTGGAAAGAGATTCTGGAAAATATCTGTTTCATCAACCAAAACAAGGTTAAGGGCAGACTGTGAAATAGACCACCAATTTCTTGTATGTAAGTTCAGACTAAAGATGAAGAAAGTGAAAACAAACCCACAAGAGGCAAAATATGACATCAAACATATCCTACCTGAATTTAGACATCATCTGAAGATGATTTATTTGACACTATAAAGTGAAGACAAGAAGAAATGTGGGATGATATCAAAAACTTCATACAAGACAAAAGCAAAAGGTCACTAAAAAGACATGAAAGAAGGAAAAGATCAAAATGGATGTCAGAAGAGACTCTGAAACTTGTTCTCCAGCATAGAGACACTAAAGCAAATGGAAAAAAATGAGAAGGTAAAAAGATCTGAATATAAAATTTCAACAGGTAGTTCAAGAAGACAAAGTCAAATGTTAAAATGAAACATGCAAAGACCTGGAGATAGAAAACCAAAAGGGAAGAACATGTTCAGTATTGATGAAGCTGAAGAAATAGAAGAAAAAAATCAAGCTGTGACATGCAATACGGAAGGATTCTATGGGCAAAATATTGAATGATGCAGAAAGCATCAAAAGAAGATGGAATACACAGAGACACTGTACCAAAAAGAAATGGTCAGTGTTCAACCATCAGAAGAGGTAGTCTATTATCAAGAGGCAAGGATGCTAAAGGAAGAAGTCCAAGGTGCATTGAAGGCATTTGGCAAAGAACAAGGATGTGAGAATTGATAGAATACAAATTGAAAGCTTTCAACAAACTTATGAAGCCCTGGAAACACTCACTCACTCATCTATGTCAAGAAATTGGGAAGACTGTTACTTGGCCAGTTCACTAGAAGGGATCCATATTTGTATCCATTCATAAGACCCAATGGAATGCAGGAATCATTGGACAGTACAATAATATCTCAAGCAAGTAAAATTTTCTTAAAGTTAATCCAAAAAAGAAAGGCTGCAAACATACATTGATAGAGAAATGCCAGAGATTCAAGCCAGATTCAGACAGACATGGAATGAGGAATATGATTGCTGACATCAGATGGCTCTTGGATGAAAGTATAGATTATCAGACAGACATTACCTGTGTTTATTGACTATGGAAATGATTTTGATTGTGTTGATCATGACAAGCTATGAACACCATTACAAAGAATGAGTATTCCAGAACACATAATTGGGCTCATGATGATCTTGTACATAGACCAAGAGGCTGTTGCTTGAACAGAGCAAGGGAACAATCAATGGTTTAAAATTAGTAAAGTTGTTTCAGGGTTGTATTATTTCACAATATCTATTCAAATTTTATGCTGAACAGATAATCTGAGAAACTGGTTTATATGAAAACAAAAAAACAAAACTATAAAACATGGCATCAGGATTACAGGAGGACTCATCAACAACAACCTGTGATATTCACATGACACTACCTTGTTTGCTGAAAGTGAAGAGTACTTAAAATACATACTGATGAAGACCAAAGACCACAGCCTTCAGTATGGGTTGCACTTGTATGTACAGAAAACAGAAATTTTCACCACTGGACCAATAAATAATACCCATAAAAATGGATAATAGATTAAAATTGTCAGAGACTTCATTTTGCTCAGATTATCATTCAATACTCATGGAAGCAGCAGTCAAGAAATTAACCATCATATTTCATTAAGCAATTCTGCTGCACAAGTCCTTTTTAAAGTGTTCAAGAGCAAAAATGTTAGTTTGAGGACCAAGGTGTGCCTGAAAGAAACTGTAGTATATTCAGTAACCTCATATGCATATGAAAATTAACAGTGAATAAGAAAGACAGTAGAAGAAATAATGCATATGAGTTATGGTGTTGGAGGAGAATATTAAAACACCCATGGACTGCCAATAAAGCCAAACAAATCTGTTTTGTAAGAAGTGCAGCCAAATGCTCCTCAGAAGCCAGGATGGCCAGACTTCGTTTCTCATAGTTCAGAAATATATCAGCAGGGACCAATTCTTGGAGAAGGATATCATATTTGGTAAAGCGAATGATAGGATAAAAAAAGGAAGACTCCAAGTAGATGGATTGGCCCAGTGGCATCAGCAGTGGGCTCAGGCCTAGAAATTAGTGTGATGTTGGTGCAGGGCCAGGTAGTGTTTACTTCTGTTGTTCATATGGTCACTATGAGTTGATAGCAATCAATGACACCTAAGTGTAACAATATACAAAAGGAGCTCACCTAATGCACTACAGAGAATTCAAATTGACTGCATCTGTGGAGAGATGGTGCAAAGGTCCATATTATCAGTAAAACGAGGCCAGGTGAGCATTGTGGAACCAACCAATTGCTCATATGCAAGTTAATGCTGAAGCAGAATAAAATGAAAGAGCAAAGCTGTCAGTGTGAGAACTAAGGTGTGCCTGACCCAAGCCATGGTACTTTTAGTAAGTCATATGCCTGGGACAGTTGGTCAGTGAATAAGAAAGACAATAGAAGAATTGATGCACTTGAACTATGGTGTTGAAGGAGAATATTGAAAGTACCATGGGCTGTCAAAAGAACAAACTAATCTTTGTTGGAAGAAATACAGCCAGAATGCTCTCTGGAAGCCAACATGGCCAGACTTTTTCTCTCAGGCTTTGGACAAATAGTCAGGAGGGACCAGTACCTTAAGAAGGGTATCACTTTTTTTGTAAAATGGTGGGTCAGAGGAAAAAGCAGAGGACCCCCAATGAAATGGGCTGACACAGTGGAAGCAGCAATGTCCACAAATGTAACAATGATTATGAAATTGGCACAGGATGATGCAGTGTTTTGTTCTGTTGTTCTTAGGGTAGCTATCAGTTCGTACTAACTCCATGGCACCTTAGAACAACATACAATTTGCTGACTGAATAATAGCCCTCTTGGAAGATTGTAAGGTACCTTACAGATAACAAAAATAAAGTAAGCTCTCCATGAGAGAACCTGATAAAATAGCCAACAATTTACTAAACCATACCAATTATCATGAAGATGCCACAGAACCAAGCAATGTACCACTTAGTTATAAAGCTGTTATAAGCTGAGAGAACTCATCAACAAATAACTATCAGCAGTGAACCACAAATGATTTAGCCAGATTACAAAAGAAATTATAAAATTCCAAGCTTATCTCTAAATATTAGTATAGAAGATTTCCTCAAGACATATTTTATATATTCATTTTACTTAAGGTATAGTCAAATACAAATGCATTATATCGTAAAACATGAAACTTCTAAAATGTTCAAGAAGAAGAATATAAACCATAGGTGTTTTATCCATAGAAATTAATTACAACTGAGTAAGAAAAACAGATGTATTACTGAAGCAGGCAAAAACATAAATGAATCTCAAAATTATTACCCTAAACAAGACACACACAGAAAATAATGCATTTTGTCAATCATGAAGGACAAAGACAGTGACAATTAATGTATGGTAATAGAAATCAGAAAATTACAGCATGGTAGTAAGAGTTGCTTGGAAAGAGACATAAGAAAAATGTCTAATTTTAGTGAAAATGCTTTGAGTAGTGTTATAAAAGTGTATAAAACTGTCAAAAATCATTGAAATCATAAGATGTATGCATTTTATTTATGCTACTATGCATCATAGCTCAATTTAAAAATAAAAGGCTAGATCTCCAAGTTGGAGAGACTTATGTGTCTCAACATCCAAAATAGAAGCCATTATTTTTCTAACTCTTCAAAATGTATTTTGAACAAACTGCAAGTTCATTATGTCCATTGCTATGCAATTTCAAATTATGAAATTTTACACGTGTATTAAATGGCAACACTTTAAATTATGTCAAGTGGCTCTACTTGATTAGTTCTCAGATAAGATGATAAGTGATGCTCTATGATTTCAAAATATGAAGTGATTTTAAGACCTAAAGTCTGCAACAATTTAAGCTGAACTTTGAGAGTTGAATATTTGGATGCTATTGAAACTTTTACTACTGTTACTGATACATATCTATTTCACTTGTCAAAGCTTCTCTTTTACCATTTAAATTTGCCAAAAATAGTAATGAACAAATTTGGTTGATCTCAAATTAATAACATGAAGTTATTTCATGATATTATTGCCATTCAATAAATGACAATACATTCTTTGGGGGAAAACATAAATAATTTAGTTCTTAATAATAAGTTCTACATACTGAATATCTGCAAGTGCAGTGACTCCATGTGATAAGCCCTGGGCTGTGAAACACAGGGTCCACAATTCAAGACCACCACACAATCCTTGGGATAAAAATTAGGCTTTCTACCTCTGTGAACATTTAAAAGCCTCAGAAACCCTATGTAGGGTCACTATGAATTGAAACATCCTCAATAGCACTGGACTGTGAACCATATGGTCAGCAGTTCAAACTATGAGGTTTGAACTGGTTGCTATGAGTTGGAACTGACTCTATGGCACTTAACAACAATGACACTTAACAACAACAACTGATGATCTGCAAATGACAGTTAACACAACATCTACTAACATCAATGAACATAGCCTCAAAAATGTAGACTAAGACTATAAGTACACAAAAATATCCTGAATTTTTGATATTACAGAAAAGAAAATATAAAAGGCAAACAGTGACATAAATATGAACACCTTTAGTTAGTTCTGATTAAAACCAGTGTATGAGATTTCATTTTTACTCTTCTCCTGATATCCGAATGTTATTATAGTATTAAATTTAACAACTGACTAAACACAACACTCACAAGTTGACTGATGATAGGTAGTAATTGTTGAAGCAAAGCTTTAGAACAACATGTTTCACAGGTTACAGTATCCAATTTCCTGAAGTGACAGTTTTTAGTATCTTAATAGCTAACAGATAGTAAATTGTTCACTATATGAGCATTTTTGGCACAAAGTTTTAGAAGCAATTTTCAAGGAAGTCATCTAGGATGACTGATATGGTACTTAGTACAACACCGGAGTACACCACTGAATGATCACCATGTACAGAACATGACTTGATATGACCACAATTGCAACTTGTGTGCAAAAAGAACATAAGATACTCATATTACATGCCATAAGTTTTATCACTGTAATATGAGGAAAGAACTCTCATCTACTGGAACATTTTAAAAGATACAGCTCAAATTTGCTCAGAAAATTTATTTCTTAGGTTGGAGTTTTTCTTTTCTGTTATTACATTTTAAATTAATTACTAAATAAAACTTTGTACGTTGGGAAAGATTCTGTGTAGTGTGTTGCTATAGAGATGGAGTATCTACCTGTACATGTGACCTAAATTCATTCAACAGTGAAACTATGGTACTTTAGAGTCTGCATTGGTATTCTCTTCCATGCTTCCTTCTAACTTCTTGAGCTTTCTCAATGAGAAATTTCTTTGTATAAATTGTTGAGCATGGCCATTTTAGACAGAAAATTATGTACCTTGAATGAAGGGAATCTATATTTTCTTTGAGCCATAATAAAAAGGTACTTCATTATAGGCCCATCTATTATATTTATCAGTTATGCAAAAATAACAGCTTGCAATATTGGTTTTTATGTAGTATGAACCATTTTTGAGAAACTAGGCATTTGGTAGCTTTTAAAAAGAGGTTAATTTAACAACTCTGTGCCTCTATGTTCTTACATGTATAACTAAAATACTGTTAGTATATATGTCATAAGTATATGTAAATACATTAGTACATATAAAGCACTTCAAGAAAAACTATTAAAAACTAAGAACTAAAACTTCGTGTGCTATTGTAAGCTAATGCTTGAGTCTTTTTTTATGCACCTTTTACCAGACAGGTTGTTTTGGGAATCAAATTTTAAGAAAATTATAAAAAGTATAAAATAGTCCTCAATTTTATTGTCACCATCATAGATTAGTGTTAGTATTGTTGCTATTGTTGGGTGAGGTTAAGTTGATCCCGACTCAGTGACTCCATATGACAGAGTACAAGTGCCCCTTGGAGATTTCTAGTTTGTACTCTTTATAAAATCAGATCTCTAGGACTTTCTTCCATGTAGTCACTGGATGGGTTTGAGGCCTCAATCTTTTATTTAGCATTTGAATATTTAACCATTATACCACCACAACTCCCTGTTCTTATTCTAATAGAATACAAATTGTATATTTAAACTAAGATACAATTACTAACTAATACTTTAATTTGGAAATGAGCTGGAAATAAGTTATAACTGAAAAAACAGGAAGGAAAAATGAGAAATCAGAATGTATCCTATTACTTAGAACCCTGACTCACTCTGAGAGTCCAAAAAATGTAAGGTGAATTTGTGTTGAGATTGAGTTAGTGAATGATAATAATTTGGCCACTCACAAGAGGGTTGGAAAGCACTAGTACAAGAAATTACAAGAAAATGTCTTTAAACCGTTCATATGAGATCCTCTGGAATTACTACACATTACTGGGTGAGTATAAAGGAGCCCTAGTGGTGCTATGGAGTTCTGCCATGGCATCCTAGGTTAATGAGCTGAACTGCAAAATTGATTTGAACCACAAGATCAGTGGTTCAAGGTCACCAACTTGGAAACCCTATACAGGGTTGCTATGGATTGGAACTGACTATACAGCACTTAACAACAACAACAAGTGGTACTATTGACAAAACAATGACCACAAAGTCAACAGTTCAAACAAATTAGTCATTCCTGAGGAGAAAATGAGGCTTTCTGCTCCTGTAAAAATTTATTGAACCAGAAACTCAATACAGGGTTGCTATGAGTTGGAGCTGACTCACCATATTTATATACACACACACACAAACAAAATAACAGCTTGCAATATTGGTTTTTATGTAGTATGAACCATTTTTGAGAAAATAGGCATTTGGTAGCTTTTAAAAAGAGGTTAATTTAACAACTCTGTGCCTCTATGTTCTTACATGTATAACTAAAATACTGTTAGTATATATGTCATAAGTATAAAATATAGTAAATACATTAGTACATATAAAGCACTTCAAGAAAAACTATGAAAAACTAAGAACTAAAACATTGTGTGCTATTGTAAGCTAATGCTTACAATATATATATATATTTCCACCACTCGTCTGTCAGTTTGTTGTATTGTGGTAGCTTGTGAATTGCTGTGATTCTGAAAGCTATGCCACTGGTATTTTAAATACCAGCAGGGTCACTCATGGTGGACAGGTTTCAGATAAGCTTCCACATAAAGACAGACTAGGAAGAAGGAGTGACAAACTACTTCCAAATATTTAGTCATGGAAAACCTTATGAATAGCAGAGAAATACTGTCAGATATAGTGCCAGAAATGAGCCCCTCAGGTAGGAAGGCACTCAAAATGTGAATGGGGAAGAGCTGTTGCCTCAAAGTACAGTTGACCTTGATGACATGAATGGAGTATAACCCTTGGGAGTAAAACCCTCAAAACCTTCATTTGTTGATGGGGTACAATTCAAAAGGAAGAGAAACAGCTATAAAATTCATTAATAATCTGAACATGGAATGTATGAAATATGAATGTAAGAGAATTGGAAATAGTCAAAAATGAAATGGAATTCATAAACATCGATATCTTAGGTATTACTGAGCTGAAATGGACTGGTATTGGCCATTTTCAAACTGACAAACGAATGGTTACTATGCTGGAAATGACAAATTGAAGAGGAATGGTGTTGCATTCATTGTCAAAAAGAACATATCCACATCAGTCATGAGGTACAATGCTGTCCGTGATAGTATGTCCATGAACCTACAGGGAAGCCC
>NW_006408609.1:533395-555197 GCF_000296735.1 Chrysochloris asiatica
ATCATACAGGAAGAAAGCAAAAAGTCATTAAGAAGACAAGAAAAAAGGAAAAGGTCAAAATGGATGTTAGAAGAGACACTGAAACTTGCTATACAGTATAGACATGCTAAAGCAAATGGAAGAAATGAGGAGGTCCAATAGCTGAAAAGAAAACTTCAAAGGTCAGCTTGAGAAGATAAAGCCAAATATTGCAACAAAATGTGCAAAGATCTGGAGTTAGAAAACCAAAAAGGAAGAACATGCTCAGCATTTCTCAAGCTGGGGGAACTGAAGAAAAAATTCAAGCCTCAACTTTCATTACTGAAGGATTCTCTGGGCAAAGTATTGAATGATGCAGAAAGCATAAAAAGAAGATAGAAGGGATACACAGAGTCACTGTACCAAAAGGAAATGGTTGATGTTCAACCATTTCAAGAGGTAGCATAGGATCAAGAGCCAATGATACTGAAGGAAGAAGTCCAAGGTGAATTGAAGGAATTGGCAAAGAAACACGCCACCAGAAATTATTGAAATGAAAATTGAAATCTTTCAAGAAAGTGAAATGGCACCAGAGCCACTCATTCATCTCTGCCAAGAAATCTGGAAGACCACTATCTGGCCAACTGATTGGAAGAGATCCATATCTGTTCCCATTCCAAAGAGATGTGACACAATGGAATGTGGATATCATTGGACAATATCTTTGATATGCCACTCGAGTAGTTTTACTAAAGGTAATACAGAAATGACTGAAAGCATACATTGACAGAGAACTTTCCAGAAGTTCAAGCCAGATCAGAAGAGGCCATGGAATGAAGGATATCATTGCTGATGTCCGATGGATCTTGACTAAAAGCAGAGGCTATCAGAACGTTGTTTACCTGTGCTTTATTGACTAAGCAAAGGTTTTTGTTTGTGTGGATCATGACAAGCTATGGACAACATTGCAAAGTATGAATATTCTAGAACATTTAATTGTGCTCATGAGGAATCTGTACATGGACAAAGAGGCAGTTGTTTGAACAGAACATGGGAACACTGAATGTTTTAAAAGTAAGGAAGGTGTGCGACAGGGTTGTATTCTTTCACCATACTTATTCAACCTATATGCCGAGCAAATAATACGAGAAGCTGGGTTCTATGAAGAAAAATATGGCTTTAGGATTGGAGGAAGACTCATTAACAACCTGCGATATGCAGATGGTACAACCTTGCTTACTGAAAGTGAAGAGGACTTAAAATATTTATTGATGAAGATCGAAAAGCACAGTCTTTGGTATGGATTGCATCTCAATGTAAAGAAAACAAAAATCCTCACCACTGGACCAATAAATAACATTCTTATCAATGGAAGATTGAAGTTGTCAAGGACTTCATTCTTCTTAGATCAACTATCAACACTCACAGAAGCAGCAATCAAGAAATCAAAGATGTATTGCATTAGGAAAATTTGCTGCCCAAGACCTTTTTACAGTGTTGAAGAACAAAGATGTCAGCTTGAGGATTAAGGTGTGCCTGACCCAAGCCATGGTATTTCCAAAACGTCATATGCATACAAAAGCTGGACAGTGAAAAAGAAAGACTGTAGAAGAATTTATGCTTCTGATTATATGGTGTTGGAGGGGACTATTGAAAGTGCCATAGAATGCCAAAAGAACCAACAGATCTGTGTTGGAAGAAGTGCAGCCAGAGTACTCCTTGGAGGCCAGGAAGGTCAAACTTCATCTCTCATACTTCGGACATATTGTCAGGAGGGGCCAGTCACTAGAGAAGGAAATCATGTTTGGTAAGGTGGAGGGTCAGAGAGAAAAAGGATGTCCCCAAGAAAGATGGATTGAAAAGTGGCAGCAACAGTAGGCTCAAACGTGTCAATAATTGTGAGGTTGGTCCAGGACCGGGGCAGTGTTTTGTTCTCTTGTGCATACTGTCACTATGAGTCGCTTCTGACTCAGTATCCACATATATATATAAACAAAACAAAGAAAGAAACTTATAGACATCATCAAGTTAAATCTGACTCAAAGTGACCCTGCATGTAGTAGAACTGTCCCATAGAAATTTCAATGCTGTAAATATTGTAATTAATCAGACTGCCACATATTTCTTCTATGAAGTGGATAGTAGAACCACTAGCATGTTGGCTGACAGCCAAGCATTTAACTAGTGCACCACCAGGGCACCTTGGGTGGGTATGACAGATTCCTAAAGTTTCTCAATGTGTGGGGATGTGACTACGAGCCTGTGGAAGATAACAGAGAGCTGCATTTAGAAAGTATAAACTACATATTTCGTAATCTAAAATGGATTTGTGTTTTCAAGCAATGAGATAAAGAATGTAACATTATATTTAGCATTTGAAAGAAAGTTGTGAAGTCTGTCTAGAGACAGTGCAACATTGCATTCTCTTTTGCATAAATTTACCAAGTCATAGAAGACTCAATGGAAACTAACAACAAGAATTCTAGATAGTTTTTATCAGAGGGTGTAAGGAGCACCATTAGAATCAGAAGAAAAGAAAAGATTCCTAAAATACAGGTATCACCTATCCAATAGCTGTAGCAACAAAAGATCTAGTAAGGGACCTCTGAAGAGTCCATGACATCATCAAAGCCAGCAAAATTAAATTTCATATCTGCCATTACAAAAAACCAATGATATTATAAGATTTTTTTCATTTATACCAAAATACTACCAAGTGTCTCTTTCTCCTCCTGTCTCTAGTATTGCAACATAGCAGAGTAAAGATTGGTTCCAACATCATTCTAGAAAAAATAGATAATCAAGATCTGGATAAGATTGAAGAAGTAAGAAAGATACACTTTTGACTAAAGGTTGAAGTTTACAATATATTCAGCAGAACATTTTTAAATTGTTTGTATGTATGAATAAAATAACCTGGACAGACACTGTTACCCAAAAGTGAAAGAAAATGCATGAGACTTGCCAAAATTGCTGCTTAATGGCAAAAGAAAATGCTTCCCCAACTGAGGAACAGGGAAAAGTAACATTTTAGTTGTATTTCCATTGTATCTCACCAGCCCCATTTAGTTTAACAGTTACATCAATATTAACAGTAGTTTGATGTAAACAAGTGCTCTTTATTTATGTCTTCTCCTGCCCACATGACCCTGATTTTTCATGGCAAATCTGCTTCTGTCCCATTCTTATCCATGATGTTAATATGAAAATTATTCTAAGTTTTGCACCATGAATGTGACATGATTGCCAGTCAACATATCTGTATGCACATTGAGAAACAAGATTTGTGATTTGAGTTGGCAGAAAAGATATCCCCTATATGAAGGGTGTGGCAGATCGATACCTACTTTTCCTTCAGCTAGTTAATTAACTCAAAATATGTGGATTATGGAATGACTGTACTTATCAAAATTAACGAGAAACAGATGTGAACATCCATTATCGATCGAAATATGGAATGTACAAAAGATACATCCAGAAAAATTGGAAGCTCAGAAATTGAAATGAAACACATCCAGATCAATATCCTAGGCATTAGAGAACTGGAATGAACAGATATTGCTTATTTTGAATCAGAAATTTATATGGTTTATCATATGGGTTGGGAATAACAAATTTAAGAGGAATGGTATCAGAGTAATCATGAAATATAGGAAATTTCAATCACAATGTTGTCTGTGATAGGATAATATCTATATGTCCACTAAGAAGACCAATTAATACCACTATTGTTCAAATTTATGTGCTAATCACCAAAGCCAGTGATGATGAAATTGAAGAATTCTACCAGATTTTTCTAGGATCCTGGTGTGGCACTATAGGATGAACACTGGACCACAAGCCACTCCTCAGAACCCCTATCTAAGGTTGCTATGAGTTGGAAACAAACCAACTTTTTCAGTCTGAAATTGATCAAACATACAGACATAAACAAATTGATAATGACTGGTCATTGGAATGTGAAGGTTGGAAACAAAGCAGAAGGATCTGTAGTTGGAAATTATGGGTTTGGTAATAGAAATCATGCTGGAGATCACATGATAGACTTTTGCGATACTGATTATGTATTCACTGCAAATACCATTTTAAAATAACACAAAGGTGATTATACACATGGATCTATGCATATGGAATACACAGGAATCAAACTGACTATGTCATGAGAAGAGACAGTAGAAAAGCTCAATATAATGTGTCAAGGCAAAGGATTATTAAAAAGAAAGGAAATAAATAAAATACTAAAATGGATGTAAAAAGAGACTCTGAAATTTGCTCTTAAGCACAGAGAAACTAAAGTGAATGGAAGAATTGAGGAAGCAAAGTAACTAAACAGAAAATTTCAAAGGACAACTTGAGATTACAAAGTAAAGTATTATAATGAAATGTGCAAAAACCTGGAGTTAGAAAACCAAAAGGGAAGAACATGCTTAGCACTTCTCAAGCTGAAAGAACTGAAGATAAATTCAATCATCAACTTGCAATATTGAAGGATTTTAATGGCAAAATGTTGAGTGATGTAGAAAGTATCAAAAGAAGATGGAAGATATACATAAAGTTATTGCACTAAAAAGAAAGGGTTGATGTTAAACCAATTCAAGAGTTGCTCTATGGGCAAGAGTCAATGATAGGAGGGCACAGAGGAAGGTAGAATCTCCACTGAGTAGTACTAATATGTCTGGGTGGGGCTGATGAAAGGAGATGCGGATAGGTCTCTTGTAATACAATAGTGAATAATTATTATCAGGACTGACTGTGATGATTGGAAATGTAAAGGTTGACATTTTGTAACAAAAGGAGGGGAATGACGTTTTGTAACAAAAGGAGGGGAGTGTAGCAAAAGGAGCTGGGATCCCTGGGACCATGAAGGGAGAAAAGCGGAGAGCGGGACCCTACCCAGAGAAGCAGTGACACCAGAGATGGAGGCAGAGACGATGACATGGATAGATGGAGTGGCTGGAGACTTTAGACCCAGAGAGGGAGAGGGGCTGTGGGCTCATGACCCAGGGGTGGGGTGGTAGCCTTGCAGGATATACACTTTGGATGGTTGAAGATGCATGAAGGGGATAGTAACCATGATAGAGGATGAATATAAAGCTAGAGGATGAATATAAAGCTAATACTCTCCCATGTAAACTATCACATAATTCACAATAAAACATTTTTAAAAAATGCTAATACTCAACTTGAAAAAAAAAAAGTCAATGACACTGAAGGAAGACGTCCAAGCTGCAACTAAAGGCTTTGTTGAAAAAGAAGGTTCTAGGAATTGACAGAATACAAACTGATTTAACAGTGAAGGTGCTCACACATCTATGTTATGAAATTTGCAAGTCTAATTGGAAGATATCCATATCTGTGTCCATTCGACAGAGAGGTGACCCAGTGGAATGTGGAAATCTCAAACAATATTATTAATATCACATGAAAATAAATTTTGTTCTGAAGATAATTCAAAATTGTTGTTACAAAATATTGACAGGGAACTTGAGAAATCCAAGTTGGATTCAGAAGAAAATATGAAAAAAGGAATATCACTGCTGAAGTTAGATGGATCTTGACTGAAGGAGAGAATACCAAAAATATGTTTACTTATGCTTTACTAACTATGCAAAGGCTTTTGATTATGTGCACCATGAAAAACTATAGATAATTTTGCAAAGAATGTGCATTCCAGAACACTTAATTGGACTCATGAGAAATCTGTATGTAGATCAAGAGGTAATTTTTAGCACAGAGGCAACAGAATGGTTTAAAATTAAGAAAGGTGTGTGCCACAACTTTTCAGGTCTTCAGTTACTAGTATTTAATACATTAAATCTGTCACTGAGATAAATTCTAAACTCAGGTGGCATATGTTTAAAAGCATATTTGGCTATCATGAATTTGTATTAATTTTATTCAGCTTTAGCCTGAACTTGCATATTAGCAATTGATGTTCTGTTCCACAGTCAGCTACAGCTGACTGGTAATATTGAAATTTTCCACCTTATTTCTCCATGTTGTTGTTGTTATTAAGTACCAAGGCTGTAAATCTTTATGGTAGCAGAAACCCTCATCTTTCTCCTGTGGATAAGCTGGTAGTTTCGAACAGCCAACCTTGAGGTTAGCAGCCCGATTCATAACCACTATGCTACCAGAGCTCCTTATAGCTCCCCATTGTTGTTGTTGTGAAGTGTCACTGAGAAATAGTTCATTTGATTCCTGTGTATTCCTTCTGGTAAATTCAAGTAAAATCGTCTTATGTTGTTTGAAAATGTTATTTGCAGTGAGTAAGCTATTTGTTGTCGCTTTTGTTCTTTGTAAGTGCCATTGAGTCAGTTCTGACACACAGAAACCCTGTACAGGGTTTCCAAGTAATTGCTGGTGGGTTTAAACAGCTAATCTTGTGGTTAGCAGTCCAGTGCTTATCCTACAATGCCACATCAGGACTGAATAAGTTATTGGTCTTGCAAAATTCTATCATGCCATCTCCAGCATCATTTCTATCACTAAGGCCATATTTTCCAATTACTGGCCATTCCCTTTGTTTCCAATCTTTGCATTCAAGTCACTAATAATTATCAATCATTCTTGATTTAATGCTTGATCAGTTTCAGACAAGAAGTTGGTACAATTTTTCAATTTCATCATCACTGGCTTTAATGTTTGATGCAAAAATTTGAATACTAGTGGTATCACAGACAATGTGGTATTACAAGGTAGATCTTAAAGTGTCCTTTTAGATGATGAATGTGATGCCATTGTTCTTGAATTTGTCATTCAGCATAGCAAACCATAAAATTGCCAGATTAAAAATGGCCAATACCAGTTTATTTCAGCTCACTAATGCCTAGAATATCAATCCTTTGGCATTTCATTTCGTTTTTGATAACTTTCAATTTTCCTAGATTCATATATTGCACATGCCATTTTATGATTATTATGAATGTTTACAGTTGTTTCTCCTGTTTTTGAGTTGAGCCACAGCAGTAAATGAAGGTACCAACAGCTTTATTTCATTCATGTCATGATGGTCAACTTTACTTCGAGGATGCTGCTCTATGTTGTTTGTGTTTAAGTGCCTTCTAACCTGAAGAACTTATCTTCTGTTACAATATTTGACAATAATCTGTTACTATTCATAATGTTTTCATTTTCTGGCACTATATCTTATAAAGTTCTGCTACAGTTTAGAGGATTTTCAGTAACTGAACATCCAGAATTAGTCTGCGTCTCTTTTTTCCTACTCTATCTCATTCTGCAAACTTTACTGAAACCTGTCCACCATGAATTACACTTTGTTATTGTTGTTAAGTGCTGCCAAGTCAGTTAGAACCCTTCTGCTATTTAAAATACCAGTAGCATAGTTTGCAGCCTTACAGCAACCTACAAGCAACCACTATATGAAAAACTGATAGACAAGTGGAAAGATAAAGTATATGATCAATAACTAATAGAAATAAAAGAAGCTGTACTGAAGGTATTGGAAAGCACAAAACTCTGAAAAATCAACAAAATACCAATAGAGATGTTTCAACAAATGGTTGTAATGCCAGAAATACTCATTCATCTATGCCAAGAAATTTGGAAGACAGCTACCTGACCAACAAACTTCAGGAGATTTATATTTGTGCCCATTCCAAGAAAAGGAGATTTAATGGAACGTGGAGCTTAACCAACAATGTCATTAATATTACATGCCAGTAATTTTTTTTTAAAAGAAAGTTCAGAACTCTTTGCAGTGGTTTATTAATATAATTCAAGCCAGAAATTCAAGCCAGATTGAAGATGGCGTACAATAAGAGTTATCATTGTTGATGTCAGATGGGCCGTGGCTGAAACAGAGAATACCAGTAATATCTCTCCTTTACGAACTATGCAAAGACATCCAACTGTTTGTATACAAATTATGGATACAGTTGCAAAAAATGGAAATTCAGAACACTTAATTTTGCACATATGAAATTTGTACATGCTGGGGTCCTGAGTCGGGGTCACGCCTCAACAAAGGATCGCCTTGATTGAGCATGGGGTTTTAACGTGAGTGGGCAATCTAGTTGTTGTTGTTGTTATGTGCCATCGAGTAGGTTCCGACACATAGCGACCCTGTATAAGGTTTCCGAGGGTGTAAATCTTTACGGGAGTAGAAAGCCTCATATTTCTCCCGTGGAGCAGCTGGTAATTTCGAACCACTGACCTTAAGGTTCACAGCCCGATTCATAACCACTATGCTACCAGAGCTCCTTGGGCAATCTAGTAGGCAAAAGAAAATAAACATAAAAGACAGAGACACAAGATTGATGCAAGCTGACAGGCAGGCTAGCACACAGAGCTAGCTGAGCCCCAGTCTTTTATTGTCAGAAGAAGGAAACTGACACAAAAGACAGTAATGACAAAAATGTGGTAATTCATTTAAAACAGGACACGAGATTACTCAAGTGATACAGAACATGATGATTTACAGATTTATCCTTAACATATTTTTGCATACATCATGATTTACCTAATAACCTAAAATTCTTATTTCTGTAAAAAAGTTTAAGCAAGCAATTATAGATTATATATTAACTTCTAGGTCTGTGTAACCTAGGGCAGCAACTTGTGGTTTCTCAAAGGTGTTTAACATATTTTCAACACTTAATCACAAGTGGATGAAGGTGAGAGGCTTTAGGGTTTTTATAAAGGACTAAGTTATACTTTCTAAAGAAGTTTAAGTTGTCTCTGTATTTTTTGCAGGCAGAAAATACATGCTTTTGTTAGTGAACAAGATTTCAGTTACCTGGTTTCCATTGTTAAACTAATGATTCTTTCCTCCTTGCTTCTACAAAATCAGGGAAGGTGAAAAAGAGGTTTTGACTTTTCTAAGAAGGTGTGGTCTCACTTTTACATTCTTTTAACCCCGTTCTGGTTTCTATATCTAGATATGACAATGTTCATTGCTATTATATTCCCAATATACCTTCGGGGGGAAAAGGAACATTTGGATTAAGTTGATTATACCCGGAGGCGGTTTGGGGGGTGCATAAAATTATCACATACAGCAAGATTCCCATGAAAAACATCAAGAGCACAACAGACATACATAGGGGTGTCTTCAGGGGGTAGCTACTAGTTTCAGTGTTATTATTGTACATAGACATTAACAGCTCATGTATCTGTTTAATATTAAACATACCTGAGTAATTGGTTAGAAAACAATTGTTACATGTTCTCTGCATTGCTACATCCTGTTTTTCTGTGCTTTTATTTTTCATAGCCTCACACACAACTGTTGTTACTGGGGCAGTGACATTTACATGAGAGCCATTGATCAAAACGTTGTGCATATTATTACTGAAAACAATCACTTTTCCAGAAGCTACAATTACCGGAGTTAAGAGCATAAAGGACAAGTACAGAATGCACAAAAGTACAATTAAAGAAAATTGCACAGAGGTGGCCAAATAGTGAGTTCGCCAAAGCCATGAACCTGGAACCACGAAGGGGTCACTTCCTGGGCCCTCAGGGTCCATGGCCGGCAAGTTCGAGGAGGGCCCAAAGACTGGACTTTTGTCCATGTTATCCTTGGGCCTCAGCTTCTCAGCACTTGCCACGCATGCTGCGGTTGCCAGCATGTACATAGACCAAAAAGTAGCCATTCTTAAAAAACAAGAAAATTCTGTATGGTTTAAAGTCAGGAAATGTGTTTGTCAGGGTCACAGACTATCACATACTTATTCAGTCTGCACGCTGAGCCAATAATCCAATATGCTGGACTATCTGAAGAACATGGAATTAAGATTATAGTGAGGCTCATTAACAACCTGCAATATGCAGATGTCACAACCTTGTTTTCTGGAAGCAAAGAAGACTTAAATCACCGATGAAGACAAAAGATTCTAAACTTCATAATAAATTACTCCAAAACACAAAGAAAACAAAAATCCTTACAACTAGACCTGTAAGGAACATCATGATAAATGGTGACAATATTCAAGTTGCCAAGGATTTCACAGACTTTTTAAATTGTTAAAATGCAAATATGTCACTTTGAACACTAAGGTGTATCTGATCCAAGAAATGGTGCTTTTAATTGCTTCATGAGCATGCAAAAGCTAGATAATAAATAAGGAAGACCAGAGAAGAACTGATGCCTTTGAATTATGGTGTTTAAAAGGAATATTAAAATTGTCTTGGGCTGCCAGAATGAAGAAATCTATCTTAGAAGAAATGCAACCTGAATGCTCCTTAGAAGTGAGGATTGTGAGGCTTCTTATATAATTTGGACATGTTATAAGGTAGGACCAGTGTCTGGACAAAGACACCATGCTCGATAAAATAAAGATTTTGTACACACAAAAGAAGAAGTCCCTCAACAAGATGTTTGGACACATTGGTTACAATAGTGGGTTAAAACCTAAGCACATATTTGGAGGATGGCACAATTCCAGTGCTGTTTAACTCAATTGTACATAGGGGTATTGTGAATTTGAACAGATTCAAGGACACCTAACAACAACAATGGAAAAATAATGATCTGGATATATATGACAACTTTCTGTCATGTATAGCTAGAATTAACTATTTAACCACAAATAATTCATATTATTTTTTAGAGTAATCTATTTTATACCTTTTCCAAGAATTAAAATGAGCAAAACATGATTATAGATCCGTAAATAATCTTGCATAAAATCAATGCCAGGAGGTACTGTGAGTAGCAAAGCAGTCATATTTATAATAAAATTAAATTAAAAGTCATGGTTTAACAAATTAATTCAAATGCATGTAAGAAGGCAGAAACATATTTATAGAGATGAAATATATTCATATATCCATTGGAGGAAGACATATTTTAATTTTACCTTCCCCCAGGTCTCTGTATATTATAAAATCATTTGATTTGCTACATTTGCCCTCTAGTAATTTCTTTATTCTTCATTACAAATTAGCATAATTTCCAAATGTTTCTTCATTTTTATGTGTTGCTTAGGTTTTAAAGTTAATATTTTCTAAATCATAAGTAACAAGTTAATATTAATCCTCATAAAAAGCACTGGATCTTTTTCTACCTCCTTCTGAGACCAGTACTTGACCCCACCTCCTACAGCTTCAGAAAAACAACTGGTTTTACATTTTGTTTCGATAGCTGGTTTCTTCTGTTCTACTTTCTGGAGCAAATATTAGGCCATAGTGTATGGTCCTTAAAGGCTAACTTCTTTCAATATTATATCTGAGTAAATAATATTGTATAGATAATTTTAGCCACTTTTAAGATTTTTTTTTTTCATGCAGTGTATTTCAATTCAAAGACATGAACAATCCAGTACAACCCCACCCCACCCCATCACAGGCTTAATGAGTCTATAAAAATGGCAATATCCTTTTTCTTATTCTAGCTAGGTGAAAATGATAGCATCTGAGAAAGTATATTCCTAGGTTATGTATAAGGAACCTTATTTATCTGGAAATTGAAATTCAGTCAGACTTATAAACCAAAATAACCCATACACATGGATAACATTAGACTAGAAAAGCAGTACAGTGATCTATTTTCTATCAGAGCCCATGAGCTCAGCAAAGATGAGATAGACACAGTCTGATTAGGAGATTGCTCAAGAAGAGTATTTGTGAAAGTAGCTTTCCTTTATATACAAGAAGATAGTCACATCAACATACAATATAAAAGTATACTTTGGTTAAGTGTTCATTACTCTAAGCACTACAGAATCTAGACATGAATATAAATATGAGGGATAGATAAATGAAATATTAAGGCTCTATGTTCTTTCTCTATGTGGTGTCAAATTTTCAAATTCCTTGTTTAAAAAGATAGCCCTGGTTCATGACTAAAGTATTGACTGGTACAAGCCTGAATTGTAGCTGATCTAATATGGAGGAGTCAATAAATGATATAGAGATTCCTAACACAAATTTTTATTTAGAACTTACAACCAAGAGTGATATCTTAATAATATTGTTTAATGATTTCTGCATTCTGTTTGGTCACCTCTATTTGGAATGATCACAAATATGCATCTTTTCTAATCAGTTGGCCAGTTATCTGTCTTCCAAATTTCTAAGCTGAATGAGTGTCTCCAGTGCCACATCGGATTGTTGAAAGATTTCAGTTTGCATCCCATCAATTCCCAGAGCCCTATTCTTTGCCAAAACCTTCAATGCATCTTGGACTTCTTCTTTCAGTACCATTGGTTCTTTTTCTTTTTTAAGTTTTTATTGTGAATTGAGAGATAGTTACATAGGAGAAAATCAGTTTTACACTCGTGGTTTCATTGCAATGATTACAATCTCCTCCTTGCATTATCATTCAATAATATTTGCTTTTATTCCCTCAATCTGTTTTTTTGTTTTTGTTTTGTTTTGCGAGGGGACGGTGTTACACAAAACCACTCAGGAATATATAATCATTTAAACAACCAAAGGGCACATTCTGAAAGCCTGCCTCCTGGCCATCAGCACACAGCCTTTCTCTTTCCATGAGTCTGGAGCCCTCAGCTGCTCTATCTCTCCATGCCCTTGTCTCTGCCTCCATCTCTGGTGTTGCTGCTTCTCTGAATAGGGTCCCACATTCTGCTCCTGCTCCTCTCCCTTGAGTCCTAGAGTTCTCTGTTCCTGGACTGTAATATTAATTACTCTTTCCTTTTGTTACAAAACTTCTATAATCGCAATCAGTCATGATAACAATTACTCACTACTGAATCATAAAAATCTTATCCCCATCTTCTTTCACCAGACCTATCTGGACAAAATGGAAACTATTCAGTGGGGAGTCTACCTTCCCCCACACACTCTGAAACTAAACTCCCTCTTGAAAATTTATAAGGTGTTCACTTTGTGCCTTTAGAGAGCCCCCATCCCATTTTAGGGAGCCAATGTCTAAGTTGTCTATCCCTATCAACCCTGTATAAGGAGCTCTGGTAGTGCAGCGGTTATGAAACGGGCTGCTAACCTCAGGGTCATCAGTTCGAAACTACCAGCTGTTTTGCGGGAGAAAGATGAGGTATTCTGCTCCCACAAAGATTTATAGCCTCGGAAACCCTGTACAGGGTCTCTATGAGTCGGAACCAACTCCACAGCACATAACAACAACAACAACAACATCAACCCTGTATACAGAAAGGATAGGATTGATACTTGCTGTATCAAGACTCCTTCCCTCTCAGTTGGTATTTTAAGTTGCTACATCCATAACTATAGGTGAAGTTCACCAAATTGTAGCAATTTACACACTTTTTACTTTATCACAAAAGGCTTTATTTTTTTTTAATCTACCTCTAGTTGAGTTCTGATCACCAAGCCATCAAAGCTAAGTTAAATGGGCACTATCTACAAGTGTGGGTGTTCTTGTGAATCATCCCTCACTACTTATGAGTTGGATGCTTTGCTTTCAGCTCTAGCCCTCCATGGCTATGTCCTTGCCCATGGGCTCAGGAGTCCTCAAATCTCACCACAGTTTAGACCAATCAGCCCTTCCTCTTCTCTTTCTCATCTCCAGGTCTACAGGAGTCTATAGAACATAGTCAAACTTACTCCATATATTCATTGCTGCCTTTTGTTCCTTTGCACTCACCAGTAGACCAACGTGGTCACCAGCAAGCTTACATGCCTGCTCATGTGTTTCCTTTGAGTTTCAGTCTTGATGGGGAATTTTGCCCTACCATTGGCTCTTGCTCATACACTACCTCTTGAAATAGTTAAACATTGACCATTTGTTTTTGGTATAATGACTGTATTCCTTCCATCTTCTTTTGATACTTTCAGCATCATTGAATATTTTGCCCATAGAATCCTTCACCATTGCAAGTCGAGGATTGAATTTTTCTTCAGTTCCCTCAATTTGAGAAATATTCAGCATGTCCTTCCCTTTTGGTTTTATAACTGCAGATCTTTGCACATTTTCTTATAATATTTTCATTTGTCTTCTCGAGATGTACTTTGAAATTTTCTATTCACCTGTTTTACCTCATTTCTTCTGTTTTCTTTATCATCTCTATGCTGGGAAGCAAGTTGCAGAGTCTCTTCTGACATTCATTTTGGTCTTTTCCTCCTTTCTAGTTTTCTTAATGATCTTTTGCTTTCTTCCTGTATAATGTTCTTGATGTCATCTCACAACTCTTCTGGTCTCCGGTCTTTAGTGTCTAATGCATCAAGTGTGTTCTTCAGATGATCCAAGCCATGGTATTTTCCATAGTCTCATATGAATCTGAAAGTTGGAGAGTGAATAAATAAAGAAGACCATAGAAGAATTCATGCATCTGAGTTTGGTGTTGGAGGAAAATTTTAAAAGTACTATGGACTTCCAAAACAACAAATGGATCTGTGTTGGAAGAAATACAGCCAAATTCACCTTGGAAACCAGGATGGCAAGATTTCATCTCTCCTGCTCAAACACCAGCTCCTGGAGAAGGACATCATGTTTGCTAAAATGGAGGGTCAGTGAAAAAGAGGAAGATCCCCAAGTAGATGGATTGGCCCAGTGTCAACAACACTGGTCTCTAATTTAGCAAAGATTGTTAGATTAGTGCAGGACTGTGCAGTGCTTCGTTCTGTTGTGCTTAGTGTCACAATAAGTTAGTAGTGACTCA
The DNA here is from genome assembly GCF_000296735.1 of Chrysochloris asiatica. Lineage (NCBI taxonomy): Eukaryota > Metazoa > Chordata > Mammalia > Afrosoricida > Chrysochloridae > Chrysochloris > Chrysochloris asiatica. Next base: position 547,918 of record NW_006408609.1, read on the forward strand.
ATAGCACCTAACGGCAATAAGAGCAACCAAGAGTATTTCATCCAACTTTCAAATTCAGAATATGATGTTAGAGAATATTATTATTATTATTAGCGTTATTATAATTTTATTAGCTAGGATGAGCTAAACTGAAGTAGAACATAGACTTTCAAAATTCTCTGTCTGAGAGAACAGAAAGATATTTTATCTCATAGTAATAGGGGTGGAGGTTATAGGACAGCAACAATTCCATCTACACCATTAACAGTCATTGTAGGACTCAGGCTTACAGAAAATTTAACCTGTTTAACACAAAGTTTCTATGTTTGCTAAAATTTCTTTTGTCTTAATCACTTGAAGCATAACAGAGTAAAGAGGAACATTTTTTAGGAATTTTACAGACTAAGCATGGAGAAGGCATTCACACAGGATCTTATACCTACTGCAACTGAGGCACACAGCCTTTCTATCTCAGGAATGTGAGGGGGTGGGGAGTGGAGGGGTGGGGGACAAGGGAAGGAAGTAAATGAAATTACTCTTCAAATAATATATTCAATGATGTTGGTCACTTGGTGTATCTAATAATATTATTACTTAATAAGTCAAAATTACACTTTCTTAATGGCTCCTTGGAAATCCTATGCAGGGTCACTATAAATCGGAACCGACTCGACGGCACTTATCAACAGCAGCAGTATTATTCACTAGGTACTATGAAAGTGATTTGTGTATGTCATTAAGTGCCTTCAAGTCGGCTTTGACTCATAGTGACTGTACACCACAATGAAATGATTTGTGTCTATGGTGGCATTTACCTCTCATAGTTGTTGTGTGCTGTGGAGTTAGTCCTGACTCATAAGGATCCTCTATAGGGATTGTGAGGAGAGACTGGTTAGTTTAAACCACCAACCTTGCAGTTCAAACCGACCTTAAGATGGAGTGCTTCTCTTGTAGTACCACACCAGAACTATATCCCACCCCAACCCTTACAGTAATGTGCAGATAATTATACTCAATGTTCTTAAAAAGGCAAAGAAGCTTAAACATTAAATACTCATTCCAACATGATACAAAAAAGCAGAACAGGGTTCTGTAACTGTGTCGATACAATATGAAGTTTCATAGTGTATGCCACTAAATACAAACCAAACCTACTGTCCACCAGTAAATTCCTACTCATAATGGTGTTATAAGACAGAATAGAATTGTTTCTAAGGCTGTAAACTTTACAGAAGCAGTCTGTCTCATTTTTTTCTCTAGGAGAAGCTGATGTCTTTGAACTGCAGACCTTTCAGTTAGCAGTTGAGCCCATAACCACTGCATAACAAGGGCGCCTTTGTTCTCCACTACCTGCTACAAATAAACCAGAAGAGCCAAACCCACTGTCATCAAGTCTATTCCAACTCATAGCAACCGTGTTATTGTTGTTGTTAAGTGCCATTGAATAGGTTCCAACCCATTGTGACCCTGGATAGGGTTTCTGAGGAGCAGCTGGTGAGTTTGAACCGCCAACCTTGTAGTTCAAACGGCTTTGCAGTCTGGCACATTAACCCACAGCTCCAAACCAACAACCCTGTAGGGTGGTGTAAAATGAATCCCTAGGGTTTGAAAGGCTATAAAGCTTCACGACAGCCAACTCCCTCATGTTTCTTCCCAGGAGTAGGTAGTAGGCTTAAACTGCTAATCTTTCAGTTAGCAACCCAATATTATATGTTGTACATTTCTTTCTTTTTAAAATTTCAGTGTATCTCTCTTCTTAGAAAACATAGTTTTTAAATTAATATTGCTTATATATAGCAATGCGTAGTATCACATATTGAATTTTTATTATAAATCTTCCATGAAATATCAATTTAAAATTCCAGTAATCATTTTCACATACAAAAAAAAAAATGAAGATGAAATAGTTTTAAACTGGGATAAATGAAATATATTATTAGTAATAAACTATTAGTTGACAAATCTTGAAGCATTCCTTATTTCCAGTTACTTTGCACTCAGCATGAAATTACTCCTATGCTTTGGAAACATCAAAGACATAAAGAATTGTTCCCAGTCTGCAACTTACAACTGTGTCTCCTGATCAGTAAGGGAAGGTCAAAGGGGCTAATGCATTCACAAAGTACAGGAAAGGGCATACTGAAGGGGATATACATAATCCTCAGAGCCAAATAATCATTAGCAGTGGTGATGGATAAAGTCAAATAGGCAATAGCTACAGGGTCAGCACTACGTTTATTCAGATTCATGAATGAAAGTAAGGAGTTATCAAGCTCTAAGCTGCTAACATGGATAATGGATGAAATGCCTAATTCCATAAACTCTGAGAATTATGGTCAATAATATACTGCCTCTCTGATGTTTAATTTTAATTTTGGATTGTTTTAATGTTGCTTGTGAAACATCAGGGAAAAAAATGCGCAGTGAAAGCTGAGAACTTAATAAAGCAGAAACCAATCAGAGAAGGAAAACACAGATATTTTCTACTAAAATGAGTGATAGAAAAGAGGTAAGTCTGTACCTAATCAAAGACTGAAAATATTCCAAGATCAAAAAATTTAAGGCAGTCCCACCAAGTTCTGGCTCTAGCAGCTGCCACTGCCATTTTAATTTGCTTTCAACAAATATTTACTGAGTATATTATATATAAATGTAAAGTTGGAAAAATAACACACTGCACAAAGTTAATTAATAAAATGCTCTAAGTATTTCAAAACAGCTAGGTTTAAAAACATGTTTTCAATATATAATATAAAAATACAACTCCCATAAATGTAATTTGAAGAATATTGATCTATTGAAAACTAAGAAATCATCGTTGTAACTTAAAACTGCAACAGAAAATAATAATAAAATTGTGAAAAATTCCTTTTGAAGTTTTATAATCTAAATCCATTGAATATTATTTTAAAGCAGCAAGCATTTTATGCTAGCTAATATGGTGCTGTGTATTAATTAATGTGCTGGACTGCATTGTTGGTTGAACTTCAAGGTTGGTGGTTCAAACTCACCAGTCGCTCCTCAAAATCCCTACACAAGGTCACACTTAACAAACAAAAACAACCATATATTTTAAACAATATACTTTTAAGTAATATAAATTTCAGTCTACCATTGCATTGTAATATATGTAAAATACTTTCTTCTCATCTAAAAATACATATTTATTTCAAATGCAAATTTAAAAAATAATCCTAGTGTATAACATATTGTGCAATGAAGTTATATCTAGTTTGAATTATATTAATGGTCAGTAAATCGTACCCTTCAGATAAGGTATAAATATTTAATAACATACAGATGGTCAATAATTTAAATTCAAAGAGATTTGTACATTGATCTTCCAGATAAAAAGCTATTAAGCCAAACGATTGCCCACAGGTTCTGTTTTCTCTATGACGCTATATGTTATACATTCAGATATTATATTCACAATAATAACTAAAGAGCTAGTCATGTTAAAGCATATTAACTAAATGTTATAGATTACTTCTAGACCAACAATGTTGGGGACATACTTGATGCTACTTAAGGTCGAACCCTGCCTAGGGCAAAATCATGAAATTGGCCCAGGTAATAACCACCCATCTTCCATGCTTCTACAGTTCTCCTGACCTACCTCATTGACCTTTGTTTTCATTCCCTCTGGGTTGATAGTTCTTCCTTGTTGCATTTTGGCAATGCTTAATTATGTTGATAGCTCTTCCTTGCTTCAATTTGCCAAGCTTAGTCTCCCTATATAAAAATATATTATAGGTTAGATACTTGTTGTCACCTGGAATGTAAACTAATAACTGAATGATATTAATAAAGTTAATAACTGTTTATAAATTTATGGAATTACCTCTTCTAAAGTTATTTATGATCTAGATGCAAAAACATTTAAGATGCAAATATTTTAACCCAATAAAAAAATATCAAGCAACTTTATAAAAATATCTCCAGAAAAGTTATTTGTTCCCTATGCTTCTTGATCAGAAGATCAATACAGAAGAGTAGATGGATGTAACTAGAATTTTTATTCAAAATATTCTCAAAATAGCAGTATTGTATTTAGTCTCAAAATGTCTTGATATTGAAACATTGAGACAATAAGACAATGAGATTCAGCAAATGCAACATCAAATACATATTTGTAGAGATTCATTATATTCTAAAAATTTCATTTCTAAGTTAGAAAAAGGATAGGACTTAGGGATCTTGATAGTTTTAAACATTTAAAAAGTTATGCACATTAAGAAAATCAGCATAATACATTTGACAAGAGATCCATGTAGCTCAATATGACCATGGCTGGATCTGCAGATAAAATTAAATTTAAACATAATTAGTCTCAAACTTCTTATTTTATAAAAACCATAAAACTGATTTAATGTTTTATATGGTTAGAAAACTTGCAATTTCAATTTTTATTGTCTAGAAATGTAGGAAAAAGAAGATATATATTGCATATACATTACTATTTTCTTATGTATGATTCTGAAAGATACATAGTAAAGTATCTCATAATAATCACTGTTTAATTCTATCTTATGCTTATTAATCTTCTTTCTTTCTTTATTTTTTGAGAGAGATATAAAATAGAGACTAAACCAGATTTTTATTTAAATAAATAAGGTGAAATCATTTTGTTGTCTTATGAACACTAAGTACAATAATTGAACTTTTTATTTTTATAAATTTAGAAATAGTTGTACCTTTATAATCCTGGGTTTAGAATCCTAGCAACTAAGGTGTTAAAAATGTGTCCATTGATCTTAGAACGGTTTTTGGTTTACTATTCCAAAGTATATGCCCTCAATCTTCACTTGTCAAGATAAGGATAATCAATCTCAATTCCCCATAAAATGTAATTTCCATTAGAGACAAGCAATAAACACTACCAATCTTGGTAGCACTGGACTTCTACAAACTAATCCCTTTTAAAAGAGACCAAAGAAAAAATACTTTATTTTACCACTGAGACACTGATATGCAGAAACAGAAAAAGTCAATTCATCTTATCGTACTGAGAAGCCTATAATTAATGTTTGTTTAGTTAAATACACACACACACACACACACACTGAAAGAGTACTCAGTAAAACTGTTGCTGAAGGAAAAGAGCAGAAGGCGTCATAAAAAACGAAAGTATATCTTATTAAAACTATCTTTCCATATAATCTAGCACACATTCTAAATATGCAAACAAGATTAAAGCTATCTATTTAAAGCATACTTATTAATATCATACATGTAAAATATGCTGATTGACCTCTAGCCTCAAGAAGCTTATATCCTATGTACTATTGTTGCTAGTTGCCATTCATTTAGCTCTGATTCACGGCAAACTTATGTATAACAGAATGGAATGTTTCATTTTGGTAATACAGGTATGGCCTTGCACCATTTTTATGATCATTAGTATGTTTAAGTCCGTTGATGCAACTGCTGGGCATTACCTTCCAAGCTAGGGGCTAATCTTCCAGTATTATATTGGACAATATTCTATGTAATTCAAAGATTTAAATGTTTGTTTGTTTTTTCTGAATTAAAGTTGCCAGGCCTTTCTTCCTGGTCTGGATTAGTCTGGGAGATCCACTGAAACATATCATGGGCGACACTGCTAGTATTTGAAACATTGCTGTCATAACTGCCAGCATCAGAATGACATGCAAGCTGCCACAGTATGACAAACTGAGAAAGAGGTGCTTGCACATTCTACTAGATGTGGAAAACACTACAATTTATTGTAATAATCTTTAGCAAACTGTAATTCTAACAAAGAATACTAATACTACTAACATATTAATATATATGAAGTTTATCTCAGAATTCTCTGGAGTACCCAAATTAGTAATTTGTATGTGAGGTCTGGAAAGAGAGAGACTTTAAAGAAATGGTTCACGTAATTGTTGGTGGTTAGCAAGTTGAAAGCCATAGTTAGCTGATGAGAAGACTGAAGAGAGCAACAATTCTAGCAAAGGTCTATTGGAGTCTTGAGGCAGAGCACATCCGCTCAAGCTGTTTAGGATGTAAACTGAATTAGGCTTGTCATCAGTTTTCCTTAATGCTAGCTTATTTAATCACATGAACTATAGTAACTAGACTAGTGTTTGACCAAACAACTGGACAACATAGTGTAGCCAAATTGACATATAAAATTAATCATCATATATGCTTGTTGTTGTTGTCAAATGCTCTCAGTTCCAATTCATAGAGACCCTGCATAGAATTTCCAAAGAGTGGTTGGTGAGGTTAAACTACTGACCCTGTGGTTCAAACTGACCTTGCAGTCCAGCATATTTACCCACACTAATCTATAGCGCCACACCAGGACTCATATATGCTTAACCGTATTTATTGCTGTCACTTCAGAATGAATTTTGTAAAGCTTAAAACTGGTCACCAAATGTACTATGCTCCTGGATAGGAAGACTTAACATTGTGAAAATGTCAATACTGCCCAAAGCAATTTACACATATCACGTAATCCCAATCCAGATTCCAACAACATTCTTCAAAGAGATGGACAAAATTATTACAAATTTATATAGTAATGAAAGAGACTGAGGATAAGGAAAGCACTGCTTGAAAAGAAGAATAAAGTTGGAGGCTTCTCACTCCCCGACTTCAAAATTTACTACATGGCTACAGTGGTCAAAACAGCTTGGTACTGGTACAATGAAAAATACATAGATCAATGGAACAGAATTGAGAATCCAGAAATTGACCCATCTACATACAGCCAATTGATTTTTGACAAAACACCTAAATATATCACATGGGGAAGGGTTAGTCTCTTCAACAGATGGTGCTGGCAGAACTGGAAAGCGCTATGCAAAAGATTGAAACAAGACCTTCACATCACACCTTATACAAAAACCAACCCAACATGGGTTAAAGACCTAAATGTGAATGCCAGAATTATGAAGGCCATCAATGAAAAAAATAGGGACAAATGTGAGGGCACTAATTCAAGGAATACACAGACTACAAAACATCTTGAAAACTATACAAACAAAAGCAGATAAAATAGATTATTGGGACAAACTAAAAATTAAAAACTTATGTACATCAAAAGACTTCACCAGAAGAGTAAAAAGGGAACCCACAATGGGAAAAAATCTTTTGCAATGACACATCAGACAAGGGACTTATTTCTAAAATATGTAGGAAACTACAGCACCTCTACAAGAAAAAAACCAAATGACCCAATTAAAAAATGGGCACAGGACATGAACAGACACTTCACCAAGGAAGAGATCCGGGCAGCCAACACATATGAAGAAATGTTCACAATCACTAGCCATTAGAGAGAT
>NW_006408609.1:555297-555903 GCF_000296735.1 Chrysochloris asiatica
GGCCCAGGATCGGACATTGTTTCGTTCTGCTGTGCATGGGGTCGCTATGAGTCGGTTCCGACTCGATGGCACCTGACAACAACAACAATTACATTAAGCATAAAGTCCTTCAGGCTCATCTGTATTATGAGACGTTTCACAAATTCCTCATTATATTTCACCATTGCATAGTATTCTATTGTTTATATGTACCGAAGTTGTTGTTCCGTTCTTCCATTGATGGGCATTTAAACTGTTTTCATCTTTTTCCTATTGCGAATAGTGCTGCAGTGAATATCAGTGTATATGAATCTACTAATGTTCTGGTTCTTACTTCTTGTGGATATATTCTAAATGAGTGATTGCTGATTCATACTGTATTTCTATATCCAGCTTTCGGAGGAAGCCACAGTGGTGGAACCATTTTATAGTCCTACTAGCAATATAGTAGGGTCCCACTCTCACCACACCCTTGCCAGCATTTGCTGTTATCTGTTTTTGGAAATTTGCTATCAATTCTTTTTTTTTTTTTCCCATTCAGGCATATATAATAATTTACATCTCCAAAGGGCACATTCTGCAAGTCTGCTCCTGGCCACCAGTTCTTAGTCCTTCTCTTCTTAGTTG
>NW_006408609.1:556003-556851 GCF_000296735.1 Chrysochloris asiatica
TCTACTTGGTATTTACCCACAAGAAATACAAACCATAACACAAGTAGATATATGCACACCAACGTTAATAGCAGCACTATTTACAATAGCAAACCGATGGAGACAACCTAAGTGACCATAAACTGAAGAATGGATAAACAATCTGGGGTATATATACACAATGGAATATTAGCTACATTGAAGAATAACAAGGAGTCTGTAAGCCACTGCATAACATGGATGAACCTTGAGGACATTATGTTGAGTGAAACTAGTCAGTCACAAAAGGAGAAATACTGCAAAGGACCACTACAGTAAAAGACTAAGAAAAAAACCCATACTAAAGGGGGGAGGATTTGTTGGCTACTGGGATGTTTTGGGGGGGTAGGGTGAGGGGAGGGAGGGGAAGATGGAGCACAGGGTAGGGAATAGACACAGGGTAGTTTGGGTGCTAGGGAGGGGACAATATACAAGAAGGGGGAGGCAAATGGAAGAACAAAGCAGATGGGAGAACAATCAGGCAGGTTTGCATAAGCTAAGTGGGACAGAGGTAAATACTGATTCATGCACAACCATGGAACAACAGGGTTCTGGGATACAGGGATTGAGACATGGTTGAAATGGCAAAAGGTGGGAAATAATGTTATGATGCTTGGCTGTCTTATGAATCTTGGTTTCCTTGGCATATCATTATAAAATAGACACTTGAAGGAGAGAGAAAGGAATAGCCAGAAATATCACCATAGAAAGCTTGTTAGGACCCAGGGAGGAACTCGCATGCATATGAGGTTATTGAAAATACCATGGCTTGGGTCAGGTGCACCTTAGTTGTCAAGCTGACATCTTTGCTCTTCAACACTTTAAAAAGT
>NW_006408609.1:559166-563469 GCF_000296735.1 Chrysochloris asiatica
CCATTTCATTTTTGACAACTTCCAGTTTTCTTCAGAGAGGCAGAGGGGCTTTGTGCTGACTACCGGGGGCGGGGGTGGGGGGCAGGCTTGCAGGGTATACTCTTTGGTTGGTTGATGATGCATGGAGGTGATTGTAACCATGGCAATGAAACAATACACTATAGGATGAATGTAGCTCTAATGTTTTCCCATGTAAACTATCACATAATTCACAATAAAACAGTTAAAAATAAATAAATAAATAATCTCTTAACATAATAATTGGTAAAGCCTAAAGTGCTAATTTGACTCCCTCAATGAAAAAGCTCTAGTTCTTGGCCTCTCTGAACTTTCTCATATTAACTTCTTTGCCTAAACACTTTAAGCAAACTATCGAGAAGCTGAGAAAAAGTGTTAGGTGCTGTAAAGTTTTTCTAACATACATGTACTCCGTATAGGGTTACAAGGAGTTTTATCTGAGGACCTTGTGGTTTGAACTGCTGACCTTGTGGTTAGCAGGCCAGTGCTTATTCTACATCACCAAATCAGGCACTGTCTACACTCATTTACTTGTAGGAGTCATCATTTCATTAGCCAAAAGTTAGTTAATGACTAGAATATTTAAATATTTTAAGGAATGTGTCTGAAAGTTTAATTTTCCTCTATTAATCTTCCTGTCCTTTTATCTCTTTATCTCTTTGTTTGTTTGTTTCTTTTTTTTCTTTTTTTGTCTATCTTTTTAAGATGTAATTTCTTCATATACTCTATGCTGTTCTTAATCTCAACCAAGCAAAATATACATACAATTATATAACTGGTCACACAGCAATTATAACTTTAATTCAAAATAAGTAACAGTACAGCTGAATTGATAGTATAAGGATGAATCAAATATTATCAGCATTGTGGCTGTAGAATTTATTTTAATTAGCTTTTAGAAAAGACAAATACATCATTTTTCAACAACATCTCCTTGCTTTTCAATAAATCTGTGAAGAAGATTTTGTATTCATTTATTTTTAAACATTTGGGGCTTTGTTGCAAGCCACAAATGCACTGCTGTCTTCACTTCTTCATTAGAAGTGAATTGTCATCCACATATGGCTGCTTTCAGGGGACCAAACAGATGGAAATCCAATGGAGCAAGATCAGGACCATAAAGAGGTTGTTTTAAAACTTGAAATGAAGTATTTACAGGGTATCAGCATTGTGGGTAGAGGTGTTGGGATGTGCATTCTCATGGAAGATCACAATGCACTTGGATTGCCTTCTGTGTTTAATCTTAAATTCAGGCTTCAGCTCTTCAGTGAGCATCTCACTATAGTGAGCACTATTGATTGTTGAATATTTTCCCTGATAGTCTTCTAATACTGATCCTTGAGAATTCCAGAAAATGGTAAACATAAATTTTCCAGCTGATGGTTGAAATTTGAACTTGTTCTTGTTGGCATTAAGGATGTTTTCACTCTATACTATCAGGCTCTTAATGATGAATCCATGCCTCATGACAAGAAATGATTCTTTTTTAAAGAAACTTTTACCTTCCTTTGAATATTAGTACAAATTTTGTTTGTAGATGTACAAACACTTTTGTTTATGCTCTTCTGCGAGTTGTTTGAAGTACTCTTCTCACACAAACATTTCAAAACCCAAGTCCATCAAAGATTATTTCATAAACACAGCCATGACAGATTTGCAAATGATTTGCCACATAATCCATTGTCACTTGTCTATTTTACAGAATCATTTCACATGAATTCTCAATGTTGTCATCAGCCATGAACTACAAGAAGAAGAATTTTATGGAGAAGCATTTTAATATAATCGAGTGTGGTAATGTTTTACTACTGTCTTACATTGCTATTGTTATTAGGTATCATCTAGTTTGTTCTGACTCAAAGCAACTCTATGTACAACAGAATAAAACACTGTCCAGTCCTATCCTATATAGGATACATGTTTTATTATCAGGTCAAATTAATTTCCAAACTAAAGCTCCAAATTTCACTCATTCAGAACTTTAAACCATTGCTTCTACATTATTGGGCATATATCAGGGTCTATTAAGTATTAATAGTATTAAAAGGAGTTAAAATACTTACCAATGGAGATCAAAGACACAGCCTTTAGAGTGGATTTTACCTCAATGTAAAGAAAACAAAAATCCTCACCACTGGGCCAATAAACAACATTCTTATCAAAGGAGAAAAGATTGAAGTTTGTCAAGATCAAACGACGTATTGCATTAGGCAAATCTGCCACACAAGTCCTTTTTAAAGTGTTGAAGAGCAAAGATGTCAGCTTGAGGACTAAGGTGCACCTGACCCAAGCCATGGTGTTTCCAATAACTTCATATGCATGTGAAAGCTGGACAGTGAATAAGGAAGACCGTAGAAGAATTGATGCCTTTGAGTTATGGTGTTAAAGGAGAATACTAAAAGTGTCATGGGCTGCCAAAAGAACCAATAGATCCATTTTGGAAGAAGTGCAGCCACAGCTCTCCTTAGAGGCCACGATGGCCAAACTTCGTCTCTCATACTTTAGACATATTGTCAGAAGGGACCAGTCTCTGGAGAAGGATATCATGTTTGGTAAAGTGGAGGGTCAGAGGAAAAGAGGAAGACCCCCAACGACATGGATTGGCCAAGTGGCAGCATCGATGGACTCAAGTGTGGCAACAATACTGAGGTTGGCCCAGGATTGAGCAGTGTTTCGTTATGTTGTGCATAATGTCACTATGGGTTGGTACTGACTTGATGGCACCTAACGTTAAGTATTAAAAGGAGCTCTGGTAGCGTAGTGGTTACGAATCGGGCTGCGAACTGCAAGGTCAGCAATTCCAAACGACCAGCTGTTCCGCTGGAGAAAGATGAGACTTTCTGCTCCCGTCAAGATTTACACCCTCGGAAACCCTGTACAGGGTCACTATGGGTCGGAACCGACTCCACGGCACATGGCACATATATTGTCTAAATTTAATATGCATATGAGGCATTTGAAAATACCATGGCTTGGGTCAGGTACACCTTTGCTCTTGAACACGTTAAAGAGGTCTAATGCAGCATATTTGTGTAATGTAATACAGCCTTTGCTTTGGTGGCTGCTGCTTCCATGAGTACAGATTGTGCATTCAAGCAAAATGAGGTCTTTGACAACTTCAATCTTTTCTCCATTTATCATGTTATTAATTTATTGGTCCAGTTGTGAGGAATTTTATTTTCTTTGCAGTGAAATGAAATCCATTCTAAAGTCTCTGTCTTTGATTTCCATTGGGAAGTATTGTAACTCCTTTTAGCTTCCATCAAGCAAGGTTGTTAATGAGTCTTCCTCTAATCCTGATGCCATATTCTTTATCATATAATCCAACTTCTCACATATTTTCTCAGCATACAGACTGAATAAGTAGAGTGAAAGAATACAACCTAGATTCTACTCACCAAAGTAAGATGCAGGACATTGTCTTTGTGAACTGTTATGCAAATTGTCCATGGTGTCTCCTGAGACCATAGTCCTGAACCCTCTGATCCAGCAACTCATTGCCTAAAGATGTTTGATAATATCTAAGAGGATTTCATAATTTTGCCTGTTGTATGCTATGCCACAATCATAGTTGTGGGTATATTACAACTCTTCCTCCCATACCAGTTTTTCCTGTGCCTCAATCCAGGTTGTTGTTGTTGTTGTTGTTAAGTGCCGACGAGTCGGTTCCGACCCATAGCGACCCTGTACAGGGTTTCCGAGGGTGTAAATCTTTACGGGAGTAGAAAGTCTCATCTTTCTCCCGCAGAGCAGCTGGTAGTTTCGACCCGCTGACCTTAAGGTTCGCAGCCTGATTCGTAACCACTACGCCCCCAAAGCACTGTTCTCCAGTGTTATGTAGAAAACACTACCTCTATCCACTTTAGCCCTTGCATACTGTCATATGTCTTCACTTCTCTTTATAATTTTTCTGCTGCCTCCTTCTTCTTATATATTGTCCTCCCTGTCACCAGAGTTTACATTTGTCAACCCTCTAGCAACTTAATTGCTTTCCCTTCCTCCCATCCTTCATGGCCATCAAAGAATGTTTCTTTTAGCATGATTTTTTTTTTTTTTCAGTTTTTACAAAAATGGTCCATTACAATATTTGTCCTTTTTTGATTGACTAATTACATTAGTCAATCAAAAAACATCGATATCTTAGGCATTAGTGAGTTAAAATGGACTGGTATTGGCCATTTTGAATCTGATAACCGCATGGTTTACTATGCAGGGAATGACAAATTGAAAAGGAATGGTGTTACACTCATCGTCAAAAAGAACATATCCAGATCAGTCATGAGGT
>NW_006408609.1:568583-577511 GCF_000296735.1 Chrysochloris asiatica
GGGCATCTTCAGGGGTTATCTGTGGACTTAATACTTAGATGGGTATGTATTTTGGTATTTTTTATGCTTTCTGAATGACTCCAGGTAGATGAGATCAGGAAATGGGCTTCCCTTTTCACTCTTCTTCCTGAGAAGTTTCAAGATGCCACTGTTGGTCATTTTGAGGTAATTTAAGATTTAATTTTCAGCCTATTTCCTCTTTATCTGCTTGTTCCACTCCACAATCCCCGTTCAGGCCTTTTTTTCTAGTTGGAAACAGTTCAGGGCTTGCTGTGTCCATTTGGTTTTAATTGGAAACTGTCTTCTTTAAATTTTGAGGAGCTCTGTGTGCATGCGTAATATAACCCTCCAAGGGTGGGGATGGGGTACCTAGTAGCTCAAGCACCCCTCTAGTCACCAGAATGGAGGTGCGCAGATATCAAGGGACCAATGAACAGATACCAAAAGAAAAGAATGTCCACACCTTTATCTCAGTGGTTCTGCCGGTCATCTGTGGCCGCTCTGATCCTTCCTCCACATGGTCTCACCCAAGATGGCAGCTCCTGGAGTAGCTGAGCATCCCAGACTAGAAAGCAATAGATTTCTTGCTTCTGCCACAAATTCCCCCAGCTGTGAGGCTTCCAACCTTCTAAGTATTCCTTTATATGTGGCTCAGAGTTCTGGGACCATCCCCTGAGCCTGCTTGATTGGGTATTCTGTGTTGTTGTTGGCAGAGCTCTGTACTACACGTCCACCTGATCCGCCATCTTGTTTGTTCCTCAATTCTTTTTAATATCATTTTGCTTTCTTCTTGTGTGATGATCTTGATGTCATCCCACAGATTTTTGGATCTTCAGTCATTAGTATTTAATGCATCAAATCTGTTCTTGAGATGGTCTCTAAATTCAATAGTATATACTCAAGGTCATATTTTGGCTCTTGTGGACTTGTTTTACTTTTCTTCAGCTTCAGCTTAAACTTGCATATGGGCAATTGATGGTCTGTTCTGCAGGCTGCCTTGTTTTGGCTGTTGACATTGCACTTATCCACTGTCCTTTCCAACTGGTATAATCAATTTGATTCCTATGTATTCCATTGGACTATAGGAGTATAGTCATAGTTGTCTTTTATGTTGTGTGAAAAATGTATATGCAGTGAATTAGTCATTAATCTTGAAAAATTCTATCATGTGATTTCCAGCAATATTTCTATTACCAAAGCCATTTATTCCAAATACTGATCTTTCCTATTTGTTTAAATTTTTTGCATTCCAATCACAATTAATTTTCAATGCATCTTGATTGCATGTTTGATCAACTTCAGACTGAAGAATTTCGCAGAATTCTTTAGATCCATCATCACTGGATTTTGTAGCTGTTGCACAAATTTGGATAGTTGATTGGTCTTCCTTTTAGGCATGTGGATATTTTCCTATCACAGGCAGTATTGAATTTCAAGATAGATCTCGAAATGGTCTTTTAGATGATGAATCCAAGGCCATTCCTCTTGAGTTTGTAGCTTTTGACAGAATAAACAATATGATTGTCTGATTCAGAATGACTGATACCAGTTCATTTCAGCTCACTAATTCTTAGAATATCAATTTTTATGTTTTTCATTGCATTTTTTAAAACTTCCAACTTTCCTAAATTCATACTTTGTACATTCCATTTTTCATTATTAATGGTGCTTGCAGCTGTTTCTCCTCATTTTACTTTGTGCCCACCAGCAAATGAAAGTCCTGAAATCTTACTCCATTCTTGTAATTATGGACAAACTTTATTTTAGTAGACAGTTCTTCTCCACTCATGTTTTGAGCACCTTCCAACCTGAAAGGCACACCCTCCAGCACTATTTTTAACCATATTCTGCAGTTTTTCATAATGCTTTCTTCTTCTGGCATTATATCGGACAATGTTCTCTGCTGTTCATAAGGTTTCAGTGACCAAATATTCAGAAGTAATATGCCTCTCCTTCTCCCTGGTCTGTACTAGTCTGGAAACTCAGCTGAAATCTGGTCACCATGGATGACTATGCTGATATTTAAATACTGTCAGATAAGTGGTAAAGTAGGTGCTCAGTCAGTTAAATTCAAGGCAGGCAGATTTGCTATGAAGTTTAGGATATTTATAGTGACTTGTTTTTTAGAATTTAAAAGATGTAATCAGGATAGAATTTCTCAAAGAAGACAGGACAGTCACAAGGGCTTATTGAGAATTTTTAAGGAAATTGATAACGCATTGGTGAGAAAAAGGTCAGGAAAGTTGCACTGAATATTTTCTTTTTTCCATCATAAATATGCCCTTGTTCATTCTTACAGGGTAGAAAGGATTATACTAGAACAATTTCATTGGAAAATCTTAAAGTTTCATCAGGAAATTTTACTCCATTCACTTTACAATCCTTATCATTACTTTGCAGCAATACTTTTTAAATTACCCTCATAGTACTAATTTCTAAAGAAAAAAATCTTGTCTATGTTGCTGCTGCCAACATTATATGCTTGGTTTCAATGACTGTTGTACCAAAAAAGGAAATTTTATATGCTTTCCACAGAGAATAGAAAAGCTGGAACAAAAAATACTGCAAACCGAGCACAACAGAAAATAATGTGCAAAATATTTGAGAAGCAATAACAAACTTGGCTTCTCAAGATAAATGATAATAGAAAATAAATTCAAAATATCAGCTAAATATCAAGAGTGGGTTTACTTTTGATATATTTCATTTAAAAGACAACTATTACATATGCTATAGTAAAATAATGAAACTAACAAAGACAGAGATGCATATTTATGAGTTTATTTCCCATAATATGTACAAGGTGTGTAGAGGTGAGAAAAAAAACTGGAAACAATGTTATTACTCAATAAATTATGAGAATCGATTACTGGTGCTTCTGAGATTCTAATATAAAATTAATAAAATAAAATGAAAGATGTGAGTGAATCCAAATTAATTTGGCCATATTGTCAAGATTATTTTAGTTTTTGCTCCTTTTTCACATTTATTTTTTCCATTTTCATGTCCTCTTTAAATCCTCTTTGTTTCTATATAGGAGAATTGCAAGAAGAATAAATAACACACTTCTAATAGCAAATGTATGGAGTCTTGGTGTGGTACTGCAGGATAAGCATGTGACTGCAATGTTGTCTTGAACCACAAGCAGTTCATCTCCACCAACCACTCCTTGGAAACTCTATATAGGGTCACTATGAGTTGGAACTGACTCAACCTTGATGACACTTAACATCAACAAAAATAGCACATATACACTCAATGACTGTACTTACATAGGACTTTTTTTCATAAATCATGTGAACAACAATTTGCATGCTATTTCACCAGAAACCCTGAGTTAAGGGATGGGGGATTTGGGGAATAATAAATTTGTTTTCTTAATCTACATTTAAAATAATTACAGCACTGTTGAAATTCCAACTTTTATCCTTCCTAAGGGTCACTATGGGGTGGAATCGACTCAATGGCACTTAACAACAACAAAGATTATTTATTTATTTTACTTCATGTGCTGGATCAACAAAGATATATTTTTAAAATTCCTATAAATGTGTGAATTGATTATGATGAAAATTCCCAGTTGCAGATATGGGTGACCAAACTATCAATGAGCAAAAGAAACAAAAATATTATGGTATGACAGTGATTAGCATGAAAGATTTGTAATGATAATGACCTCCTTAGGATATCTGAATTAATGGTGAATATTAATGATAATAGTGGGAGCAGTGACTCCAAATGATAAGCACTGGACTGTAAACCGCAAAGCTAGTGGTTCCAGCCCACCAGTCACTCCACAAGAGAAAGATGAAATTTTCTGCTCCCATGAAGATTTAAAACCTCAGAAACCTTATACAGGGTCACTATGAGTAGGAACTGACTCTATGGCACTTAACAAAAACAACATAGCTGATTATACTCAAGATGAATATTGTTTTCCCAAAGACATTGAGAAAAATTTGAATGTCTGAAATAGTTAGAAGCTTAAAATGTAGGGTAAATTGAACTGTATATGCAATAGGGATGCAGTCATGTGTCACGCCTCAGTACAAACTCCTTGCTTGTCTTCCTAGCATACCTAGGAATTGTTCAGAGTCTGTTTTCTGAGAATTAGAATGAAATGAATACAGAGGTAGAACCATTAACTTTATATATATATATAAAACCATTGACTTTTATACAAGCCTTATTTGTCTAGACTTCACCTGAGTCTCTTGATTGCACAAATGGCTAAGTGCTCGACTTCTAGTCAAAATGTTGGCTGTTCAAACCTACCCAGAGCTGCCTTGGAAGACAGGCCTGATTTTCTGTTTCCAAAACATTACAGCATTGAAATCCCTATGGAGCAGATGTACTCTGCAGCTGCCATAGACATCTCCTCTGCGCAATGTATTCTGCACATGGAATTGCCTTTGAATTGAAATTGACTCAAGGGAAACTAACTAAAGCAATAAAGCACGAAAACCCAGCCTCTCACTCTGCTTTACCTTGGTAAGCAACATTGATGTGCAGTGAGGAAAACATTACCTAATGTTGAAAACCAACTCCAGAAGACACAAAAGTTTCACAAAGTGGCCTGAGTGGACACTCAAGGCTCCATTTGTCAACAATACATGTTCTGTTGACTTTTCTTGGTGTTATCCTCCTGTCTCATTGAGGTTACGTTGTTTCTCCTGATAAGCAGCCTTTTGGGAGTCCCTGGGTGGTGCAAATGTCTAACACACTTAGCTTCTAATCAAAAGATTATAGGTTTGAGCTCACCCAGAGACAGATGGAAATCAGTCATTGAAAACCTATGGAGTGCGCTTTTACTCTGACACACATGGGGTTGCCATGAGTTAGAACTGAGTGGCAACTGTTAATTGTTTATGTGTTTTTTAAATAAAACTGAATAGGTTTTATTAACTCTCCATTTTTTTGTAGTGAGAGAATGTCCATGAATATGGTGGGTGTAGTGCAAAGGAGGCTTTCTCATTTCTGCTTCGTAAATACACTCAGAAAGTGCTGTCAGCTTTTAAAGTTAGAGTTATCCTACCATTTGGAGAAGCAATTGTTCCTTGTTGGAGAGAAGAAAATGAAGCCTTCTGAGTTCAGCCAGTGAAGAACAGATGATAATGATAAAGATGGGGAAAAGAAACAAAGGAAGATAGCTTCAATCTGAAATTTTCTACTTTATGATTTTTTTCATGGAACAATACTCATTGCTTAGAATATTGTTGTTAAGTACCATGGAGTCAGTTCTGACTCATAGTGACCCTGCTGAGGCTGTAAATCTTTACAAGAGCAGAACGCCTCATCTTTCTCTCACGAAACTCCTGGTAGTTTCGAACTGCTGACCTTCAGGTTGGCAGCCTGACTCGTAACCACTACGCTACCAGAGCTTAGAATATAAATAAACTTAAGTAGTACTACACAGATGTCATTTTATAAGTTGACCTTAAATTGTACTAGTCCAACCCAATTCCTTGGAAGCCACGATTTTGATTGGAGCTTGTTTTTGAAGATACCCTAATGATACTAAGACAAATATATTATTGCGAGAACTTGTCTGTAGCTATCTGCTGATAGCAGAGACTTAAACACATTTTGTTTGGAATAAAACTATGCATGTATGAACTGGAATACTAATAACAATATTTTTTTTTTTACTTGCTATTGTATTTGTAAATTCAAGGCAAATAATAGATTGATACACTCTTGAAAGAATTGAATACCTGAAACAAATTTCTGAGACAAAGTCTTGAGTATTTGTTTCATTCACCTATGCATTTATTTATGCATTCATCTTTAAATTAAGTATTGACTGGCATTTCTTTAGTTACTTGGTAAAAAACAATATATAAAATATCATCTTTGCTGATATGATCACAATTTTTAATATAATCAGATACGTAAACAAACAAACAAACAAAAAAATGACACCACATATGGTATTAGGTCAAAATCATGAGTTGTGAAAGTGTATAGCTGGAAGAACTAACAGTGTACCCATTTAGAGTATGAAGAATGGCATCTTACATTTTGGTGTGAGGTACAGAGAATTAACAAAGCAGCAGAAACAGTCAAGTGTTTTATAGAATGCAATGAATGTATAATAACTCATCATCTATTTCATAGCTAGGAGCTCTGATAGCATAGTGGTTACAAATTGGGCTGCGAGCCGCAAGGTTAGTGGTTCAAAACTACCAGCTGTTCTGCGAGAGAAAGACAAGGCTTTCTGCTCCCGTAAAGATTTATAGCCTCGGAAACCCTGTTCAGGGTCGCTATAGGTCGAAATCGACTCGACGGCACTTAAAAACAACATTTCATAGCTACCACTAGTTGTAGGCAAGCAGTTAACATATTCATGTTAATATTTAGAAAATGATTTATAATTTTGTACACATGTGGATATTTACAAGCCTATGGTCTATATCAGGAAGACAAATATCAAAGTGTGCTGTTGTTAAGTGTCTTCGAGTAGATTTCTACACATAGCAACCTTGTACAGTGTTTCCAAAGAGTGGCTGGTAGTTTGAACCACCAACCTTGAAGTTCAAATCAACCTTGAGGCTCAGTGCTTGCCCTACAGTGCCACACCAGGACTCCATGGTGAATGAAGTTAACTAGTGAAGCTATATTCAAAACAGGTATGGAGTCATTCCTATTAAGGTATGGAATCTTCATGCATGACAGAATGAGACATTATATAGTCCTGTACCATCCCTATGATCAGTCATATCAAACCTTTGTGATTCATAACATTTGCATTGGTTTATTTTTGGACATAGATCATCAGGCCATTGTTTTTAGTCCACCTTAATTGGGAAGCTATGGTGAAACTTACTCAGTGTCACAGCAACAAGAAAACCTTTGCTAACAGATGGGTGGTGGCTGTACACAATGTGCATTGGGTGGGAATTTAACACACACCTGCTTCCTGGAAAGTAAAAATTTACCCCTGCAGCACCAATGATAACTCAATGTCATCAAGTTAATTCTGATTCATAGTTACTTTATAGGAGAGAGTAAAACCATTTCATAGGGTTTCAGAGACTGTAAATCTTTATTAGAGCAGATCATCTTATCATTCTCCTGCAGTGGCTAGTAGATTTGAACCACTAATCTTTTGGTTAGAAGACCAACACTTAGCCTACATTGCCACCAGAATTCTAATGATATATCTACCTAAGTTAACAATGCCTTTATAAAAAATTAATTTCCTTTCACTTTTGTTCCTGTGTGTGTGTGTTCATTAACAATATAAAAAATTTGAGTCCCTAGATCTACAGACATGTAATCAATTTCCCACATTTCTTTTAGTGGTTGCAGTATAGAGTCCTGTAGTTCATTGGGGATTGTCCTGGAGAAGTCATGGATCTCTCCATAACCCAGGTAGTATCCAGTCTAAGTGGGATCTCAAGCCTAAGACTTTTAGAAAACCTTTATGTTCAATTATTATGCTAAAAGACATGATAACCTTCTTAATGTGCTAGACAGCTATATTTGAAATAAACAAACAAAAACATTAAAAAAGTTATCAGACATTCAAAAATAAGTTCTTACATAAAATCAGTGTTCTATCTTTCAGCCTTCATATGAGAAAATAGGGAACAAATTAGAATTCTGGAAGCACATAAATGTCTATAAGTTCTGGAAGCACATAAATGTTATAAGTTCATATCTATACATTCATGAGAAAACCCCATTATCTTTTAACTCTTCTTCCATCAATGTTTTGAAGACTCTTCTTATTTCTCTATGATTATCTTTCACAAGATTTTACAGGATTACATTTTTTTTAATATTGTACAAACATATGGGCAAAGCATAACTGAGCTATACTAAAGCACATCTTATGGAAATAAAATATTCAAGATATTTATTTCTAAAAATTAATTTATTTGTTATATTACCATGTGTTATGGATTGAATTATCCTCCTTTCCTCATAATCCCCTGTAATGTGTGCTGGAATCCTCATCCTTATACCTGTGGATGATATCCTGTTTATAAATAGACTTTTCTTTATTATATTCATGAGGCCTTACCAGTGTACAGTGTGTCCTAAAGCTAATCACTCCTGAGTGAGAAAAAGCATAGAGAAAACACAGAAACACACAAACGCAAGAAAAGACATACGGCATGTTGTTTTTGTTGTGGTTCTTCTTATATGCTATTGAGTCAGTTCTGACTCACAATGGCCCCAATGCACAATAGAACAAAGCACTCCTGGTCCTGAACCATTCTCACAATTGTTGTTATATTTTAGTCCATTGTTGCTTCCACTGTATCAATCCAGCTTATTGAGGTTCTTCTTTTTCGTTGACCTCCACTTTACCAAGCATGATGCTCTTCACAAGGAACTAGTCTTTCCTGAGAACATGTCCAAAGTGGAAGAGACAAAGTCTTGCCAATCTGGTTTCTAAGGAACATTCAGTCTGTACTTCTTCTAAGAGAGATTTATTTACTCCTCTAGTAGTTATTGGTACTTTTGATATTCTTTTCCATTACCATAATTCAAATGCATCAGTTCTTCTTTGGTCTTCCTTATTTATCGTCCAACTTTCACATGCATACGTTGCTGTTGTTCTTAGGTGCCTTTGAATTGGTACTGACTCATAGTGACCTTATGCACAACAAAACAAAAGAAAAAATGCCCAGTCCTGAGCAAACCTCACAATCACAATTTATGCTATGATTTGAAACCATTACTACTGACACTGTGACAATCCATCAAGGTGGGGTCTTCTTCTTTTACACTGACCCTCAACTTTACCAATAATGATGTCCTTATAATATGTTCGAAATATGACAGAAGAATGTCTCACCATCCTGACTTCTAAGGAGTATTCTGTCTGTACTTATTCTAACATGTATTTGTTAGTTCTTTTTGCTGTCCATGGTACTTTTAATATTCTTCTCCAATAGCTTAACTAAATTGCATCAA
>NW_006408609.1:578751-580345 GCF_000296735.1 Chrysochloris asiatica
TACTTGTGTTATGACTCATATTTCTTTTGGACATATACCAAGTAGAGGAATTTATGGATCATATGGTGTTTCTATTTCCAACTTTCTAAGGAAGTGCCATACTATTTTCCAGAGTGGTTGGACCATGTTGCATTACCACCAGCAATGTAGGAAGGTCCCAGGCTCTCCATATCCTCACCAGCATTTATTGTCTTCTACTTTTTTGAACTTCAGTTTTATTGTTGACATGAGTTAATATCTCATTGTGTTTTGATTTGCATCTCTGTAATGGCTACTGATCACTTCAATAAAGGGAAAAAAATCAGGGGATCAAGTGCCTACCAGGTATAAGATTGGAGCAGAAGCAAGAAATGTTGTGGTTCTGATTTCAGCAGCCTTCCAAATCAGACTTCAATTTGTGACAGCCTTCCATTTTTAATGGAATGGAGTGGATAGAGTGTCAAGAGAGTGCTCCCATCACAGAGGTCTGATGGATCAACAGTGATAAAGGTATGAACATTCCTTTTCTGTCACTGTCTTTTGTTCTATCTACCCATCTCAACTCTGGGGACCAGAAGGGATACATGAATGAGTGGACTCCCTAAGGAAGGTTTGTTACACAGGCAGGAAGATCCTTTGAGCATAGAATCAAAGAAGGGGGAGGAGTCAATAGGAGCAGCTTGCAATAGGAATACTTTCCAAAGCAGTTCTGGCCATGCCTGGGCTGGTTCTCAGTAAGAGAAATAACAGAAGAGACTTGAAGGGGTGGTGAGGGAGGAAGGTGGAAGAGAAAAGGCTAAAAACAAAACCGTAAGTTACATCATAAGGCAAAATGGGGACCTCTTGAAAATTTTCAGGTGACTTTGCAGGCAAGATGCCATAAAGATGCACTTAAGACTTACTCATATCATGCCATGTTTTTATTGGCAATTTTGGACTTTACTGTCTAGTCTTTTTTCCAGTCCCCCTTCTATCTTTGGGGGGTGGGGGGTAAGGGAGTCTTTCTCTTCTTGCCTTACCCAACAAGAAACAGAAATTGCAACCATAAAGACAATCTACAATCAATCATATTGTATGAAATCCCACAATCTGGGTGAGAGCCAATATCAACAACTCTATACCTGAGCAGGGTCTATAATCAACACCTGCTAAAAACATTCTGAATTAAGCTATAAGAGCAGTGAAAAGCAAAGTCTATATCCTAGTCACATCTACCAGGAGGCAGTTGGAGAGAGCTTAAAAATGAACGAACATACATCCATCTACTTATTACAAATACAACAACACAACAATTACTAAAAAGCAACAGAAAATTTCTGCTCACATGAAGAAACAAGACATAGTACTCAAACAAATAAGCAAGAGGTAAATGTAGAGTTTGCATTGGATGGTATGCAGGCTTTGGAACTGCCAAATGAGGAATTCAGCAGAATGATATTGAGGTACATCCAAATGTTCCACAGAAATGTCGAGGAAAATAAGGAAGAAGTCAGAAAAGTACTATAGGACAATCAAATAAACAAGATATAGACTAGAGACAATACAACACTGAGAAAAGGGATCTAGACAATCAGTAGTAAAATATCAAAATGGACAATACTCTGAAATGACAAAG
>NW_006408609.1:582535-584844 GCF_000296735.1 Chrysochloris asiatica
CAGAATACTCATGTTATCCATGAGTCAATGTTATCCATAGCTTGACATGAGCCACACAATCAAAAGCCTTTGTGTAGTCAGTAAATCACAGGTAAACATCTTTTTGATATTCTCTCCTTTCAGCCTATATCCATCGGACATCAGCAATGACATCCCTTGTTCCTTTTCACCTTTGGATATGAATGGATGAAAGACACCAGACAAGAGACAGAGAGTGGCAGAATGGATAAGAAAACAGGATCCTTCTATATGCTGTCAACAAAAGACACACCTAACACACAAAGACAGTATTAGATTAAAAATTAAAGGATGGAAAATATATATATACCAAACTAATTGCAATTAAAAATTGAGTAGTAATGGCAATACTCTGATAAACTAAACTTTAAGGCAAAAAAAACAACATAAGAGACAAAGAAGGACATTATCTCAAGATTAAAGGATCACTTGAACAAGAGAAAATAACTGTAGGATATACCTATGCTCCCAATACAGGGGTGCTGAAATACAAAGCAAACCATAATGGAATTAAAGAAAGAACTCTAAAAGACAAATCTAAAATATTAGTGGGAGGTTTTAATACAACACTTTCAAAAAAGAACAGAACAACCATAAAGAAATTAAACAAAGACACAAAGGTACTAAACGACACTATCAACCAACTTTACCTCATAGTATAACTGGACGTCACAGATGTGCACAGAGCATCCAACCCAACACAGCATAATACACAATCTTTTCCAGTGCATATGGAACATTCTCCAGAATAGACAATGTGTTAGACCAAAAATCAAGTCTCCATAAATTTCAATATATCAAAATACTATGAAGCATCTTCTCAGATCATAATGTTATAAAATTAGAAACCAACAATAGGAGATCAAGAAAATAAAGTCAAATACATGGAAACTGAATAACACACCGATTAAAAGCTACTGGGTAATTTTGTTGTTGTTAAATGCTGTCGAGTCTATTCCAACCCATTGTATAGAGTTTTTAAGGAACAGCTGGTGAGCTTGAACTACCAACCTTGCAGTTCAAACGACTTTGCAGTCTGATGCATTAGCCCACAGCACCATACCAGGACTCCCACTGAGTAGCAGAACAAACAAAAAGCGAAATTAAAAAATTTATAGAAACAAATGAGAATGAAAACACAACATACCAAACTTTTGAAACAGCAAAAACAGTGCTGAGAGTACAATTTATTTCAATAAATGCATACAACAAAAGGAAGAAATAGCCAAAATCAAAACTTTAACACAGCATCTTCAATAATTAGAAACAAACTAGAAAAATAAACCTACAGTAACCAGACGAAAAAAAATAATAAAGATTTGAGCTGAAATCAATGCGATAGAAAACAGAAAAACTATGGAAAGACTCAACAAGACAAAAAGTTATTTCTTTGAAGGATTCCTAAAATTGACAAACCATTGGCAAATTTAACCAAAGAAAAGAATAAGAAGACACAAATAACACACATAAGAAACCACATTGGTGATGTCACAACAGAATCAATGGGAATAAAAAGATAATAACAGAATATAATAAAGAATTTTATCCCAACAAATTTGAAAGTCTAAGGTGATGGATACATTTTTAGAAAACCAAAACTGACCTAAGCTAAAACAAAGTGAAGTAGAAAACGTAAACAGATTTGTAAGAAAAGAAAATATTCATCAGGTCATCAGAAAACTCCCAAATAAGAAAGTTTGGGTCCAGATGGCTTCACTGGCAAATTTTATCAAACATTCAGAGAAGAGCTATCACCAATTGTACTGAAACTATTCAAGAATATAGAAAAGGAAAGAAAACTTCCTAATACATTTTATAAAGCAAGAATAATCCTCATACATA
Organism: Chrysochloris asiatica; assembly: GCF_000296735.1. NCBI lineage: Eukaryota > Metazoa > Chordata > Mammalia > Afrosoricida > Chrysochloridae > Chrysochloris > Chrysochloris asiatica. The sequence goes on from NW_006408609.1 coordinate 584,396, forward strand.
AATCAGGGAAGGACAACAATAAAAACAAACTTAGAGCCTAATACTCATCATGAACCTGTTGATGTTGTTGTTAAGTGCCGTCGAGTTGGTTCCGACCCATAGAGACCCTGAACAGGGTTTCCAAGGCTGTAAATCTTTACAGGAGCAGAAAGTCTCGTCTTTCTCCTGCAGATCAGCTGGTAGTTTCAAACTGCTGACCTTGTGGTTCACAGCCTGATTGGTAACCACTATGCTACCAGAGCTCCTTATTGTGAACCTAGATGCTGAAATTCTCAACAAAATCTAGCCAAAAGAATTCAACAACATATCAAAAAAATAATTCATCATGACCAAGTGGGACTCATACCAGGGATGCAAGGATAGTTCAAAATTAGAAAAACAATCAATGTAATAATAGTTTTTTTACATTACCATATAAATAAAAATAGGAAAATAATCAAATATTTATA
>NW_006408609.1:586025-590602 GCF_000296735.1 Chrysochloris asiatica
GGGCAGAGATGGGGACATGGAGACTGAGAAGATTCATGGGGAAAAAGGGACTAAGAGATGGTGGCCAGGAGGCAGACTTGCAGAATGCAGGCTTTGGTGGTATAAATTATTATGTATGCCTAAGTGTTTAAAGGAATAAAAGAGTTAAAGTGAATAGAGAGAAATATTGTTAATTGATGCTATATAGAGGGAATTATAATCATTGTAATGAAACAACGTATACAATTTGTTGATTGTAAAAATGATGATCTGCCCTGTAAACTTTCACTCAACTCACAATAAAATGTTAAAAACAAATCAAACAACAACAAACAACAAAATAATCCACTACTACAAGAAACCAAAAGAGATTTTAAAAATTGAAGACTATACCATGCTTTTGGATAGGAAGACTTAACATTGTGAAAATGGCAATACTACCCAAAGAAATCTATAGATATAACACCATCCCAATTCAGATTACAACAATGTTCTTTAAAGAGATGGAAAAAAGATTACAAAATTTATATGGAAGGGAAAGAGTTTCAGATAAGCAAAGCACTTCTTAAGAAGAAGAAAAAAATTGGAGGCCTCTCATTGCCTGATTTCAAAGTTTACTACATGGATGCAGTGGCCAAAACAGGCTAAAAAATACAATGAAAGATACACGCATGTGTGGAACAGAATTGAGAACCTAGAAGTTAATCTATCCACATACAGTCAACTGATTTTGACAAAGGCCAATTTACATTGAATAGAGAAGAGATAGTCTCTTCAACAAATGGTGCTGGCAAAACTGGAAATAGGTATGCAAAATAAAGAAACAAGAAGTTTATCTCACATCATACACAGAAGTAATTCAACATGAATTAATGACCTAAATGTTAATCCCAGAAATAGAAATGTCGTCAATGAAAAACACAGGGACAAATTTAACAGCTCTATTACCGGGCACACACAGACTACCAAACATTGCAAGAATTTCACAAACAAAAGAAGACAAAATAGATGACTAGGCATACTAAAAATTAAAAACTTACGTGCATCAAAAGATTTCACCAAAAGTGTACAAAGGTAGCCCGTAGACTGGGGCAAAAAAAAATTGCAACAACTTATCAGACAAGGGACTAATCTCTAAAAACTATAGGAAATTACAGCACCTATTCAAGTAAAAAAGACAAACAACCCAATTAAAAAAATGGGAACAGGAAATGAACAGACACTTCACTAAGGGAGACTTTCATGCAGCCAACAAATATGAAAAAATGTTCACTATCATTTGCCATTGTTGTTGTTAAGTATTGTGGAATCGGTTCCAACTCATAGTGACCCTGCACAGGGTTTCCAAGGCTGTATATGGGAGCAGAATGCCTCATCTTTCTCCCATAGAACAGCTGGTAGTTTCGAACTGCTGGCCTTGAGGTTGGCAAGCCCGACTGTATCCACTACGCTACCAGAGCACCTTTATCATTTGCCATTACATAGATTCAAATTGAAACAATTAGACATCATCTCACATCAGCAATAACAATGAAGTTAAAAAAAGCAGAGGACAATAAGTGTTGGTGAGGGTTTGGAGATGGGTGGGATTGTCAAATGGTTCAGCCATTCTGGTAAATTGCTGGTGGGATTGTCAAATGGTTCAGCCATTCTGAGAAACGGTATGGTGCTTCCTCAGAAAGTTGGAAACAGAAATACTTTATGATCCAGCAATATATACTTGGCATATATCCACAAGAAATACAAGCCAGAACATGAGTAGATATAAGCCCACCAATTTTTATCATAACAATATTCACAATTGCAAAGAGATGGAGACAGACTAAGTGTCCATTAAAGGAAGAATGGATAAACAAACTTTGGTACATACACACAATGGAATACTATGCTACCTTGAAGAATAATGATGAAGCTGCAAAACAACTCATAACATGAATGAAACTTGAGGACATTTTACTGAGTGAAATTAGTCACAAAATGACAAATAATTGCATAAGACCATTATTGCAAAAGCTTAAGAAACGATTTCCATTGTGAAAGAAAAATTATTTGATGGTTACCAGGGGTGGGAGGGAATCCAGGTGTGGGGCTGTGGGTTGATGCGCTGGACTACAAGGTCAGTTTGAACCACAGGGTCGGCGGTTCAATCTCACCATCTGCTCCACAGAAATCTTATACAGTGTCGCTATGAGGTGGAATCAACTTGAGGGTACTTAACAACAAAAACAACAACAGGGGTGGGAGGGAGGGACCAGTAAGGCTCAGGTGAGAGGATAGACACATGGTAGCTTGGGTGATAGGGAGGGTAATGTACAAGAAAGGGGAAAGAGTAATACACAAGGAAGGGGAGAGGGATAGAAGAACAAGGAGGATAGGGGAAGACTTAGGCATGTTTGCATGGGATAAATAGGACAGAGGTAAAATAGGACAGTGATATAAATTCAACCTTGGAACAACCGGGCTTTGTGATACAGAGATAGAGGCATTGTCTAAATGGGTAAAAGAAAGGAAAAAATATTTAGGTGCTTGATTGTCTTGTGGATATTGGTGTCCCTTGCCTACTGTTGTAAAATAGACATTTAAGTGGGATAGAAAATAATAATGGAGAATATGATTACATAAATTTGTAAACCCATTTTTGCCTATAATTGTTTGTGTTTGGATTAGCTAAGAGGGGTATTAGAATTTTCCCAGTGAAATAGATTTTGTGTTAAGTATGGGGCCTTAGGTGGAATCCTCAGCCCCATCCAGAACATTTTGAGCTGGGTCATTCCCACTTGACAGGACATGCAGACTAATCTGAAGTGGCTGAAAAGAACAGAAGATACGTCTTGAAAGGAAGGCCAGTAGGGGAAAAAAAAAAAAAGCAGACTGATTGTCTGTTACAAGAACAAGCAAGCTGCTTGCCCAGGAGCCATCAAGGCAAGAAAATTCAATGCATCGGGTTAAGCCCCTTTCTAAGAATGAAACCCAGAGGAAACACATGAATAGGCTTGTAAGCTCACTGGTGACCACCTTGTGAGTGAGCGTTGGGAAAAGGCAGGAATGAAGACATGGGCTTATTTCAACCATGTTGCATAAACACCTGTCAACCTTGAGATTAGAGTGAGAAGAGGAAGTGCTAGTCTGTTTGAATTTTAGGGAAATTTGGGTACTCCTGAGCCTATGAACACTTACCCAGCCACTGGGGACTCAAGCTGAGACTGAAGCATCCAGCTAATCTGAACTGGGGAGAGGTGTGTAAGAATGCCCAAACTTGCACATAGTACTCATTTAACCTCATTTGCTGATCAGAACTCAACTAGAGGAATCTAAAGAAGTTTCAGACGAGAACCAAGTGTAAATTGCTACAATTTGATGGACTGGACCTTTGCTTATGGAGACAGTTGTTCAAAATTCCACCTGAGAGGGAAGGAGTTTTTTCACATCAAGTATCAAGCCTATCCCCTCAGGGTTGATAGGGAAGAGCAATTTAAACATTGGCTACCAAAAATGGTGGTCTATAAAGGCAAAAAGTGACTAGTTTACAAGTTTTGAAAAATGTGCTTAGTTTCCGAACAAGGTGGGTAAGGTAGAATCCCGACTGAATAGTTTTCCTCTTGTCTAGATGGGTCAAGGGAAAGGGAAAGGATAACATAGGATTCTTTTGAATCAATACTGAGTAATCATTATCATGACTAATTGTGATGGTCATAACTGTAAAAGTAAGAAGAAGTGAAAAAAAAAAAAAAAAGGGGGAGAAATAGTTAATCTTACATTCCAGGAACTGAGGACGCTAGGACCATCAAGAGGAAAGAGCATGAGCAGAGCATGGGATCCTAAACAGAAAAAACAGGGACACCAGAGATGGAAGCGAAGGCAATGGCACAGAGAGGTAAAGTAGCTGAGGACTATAGACTCATCGAAGCAGTGAGTAGAAGGCTGGCTTACAATATGTGCCCTTTGGTCACTTAAACAAATATGTTTTTTCTTTTCTTGTTTTGGTGTATTTGATATATATATATATAAAGAGGAACTAGAGGTAAATACTGTAAACCAATAGGGCATGGGTAGGATTGTAATCAAATAAAATCTGGTTGGTGGAATCCAAAACTGATAATCTGCCCTGTAAGCTACCACTCAATTCTCAATAAAAGCTTTAAAAATAAAAATTTAAAAAGAAGAGGTAGGGGAAAAAAAAAAGACATTTCAAGGTCTATCTTGAAAGACAATGCTGCCTGTAATAGGATAATATCCATGAACTTACAAGGATTATTTAAATTTATGCATGAACCACTAAAGCCATGTAATGAAATTAAATAATTCTCCCAATATCTTTAGTCTGAAATTGATCAGACATGCAATCAAGCTGTGTTGATAACAACTGGAGATTGGGAAGTAAACGTTGGAAACAAAGAAGAAGGATCAGTAGTCAAATATGGTGGTGTTGATATAAACAATTTCTGGGCATTGCATGGTAGAATTTTGCAAGACCGGTGACTTTATCAATGGAAATACCCGTTAAAAACAACATAAAAGGTGAGTATGCATGTGGACCTCACCACATGGATTACACAGAAATCAAATTGACTGTGCCTATCAGAAGAGAGGTGACCCAA
>NW_006408609.1:592359-593487 GCF_000296735.1 Chrysochloris asiatica
ATTCTATGGGCAAATACTGAATGATGAACAAAACATCAAAATGAGTTAGAAAGAATACACACAATCATTGTACCAAATAGAAATGGTCATTATTCAAGTATTTCAATAGGTTGCATGTGAACAAAAATAAATGGTTTTGAAGGAATAAGTTAAAGAAACACTAATGGCATTAGCAAAAAAACAAGGCTCCAGGAATTGATGGAAAATAAATTGAAATATTTTAACAAATGGATGAAGAACCTAAGGCACTCAGTCTTCTATACTAAGAGATTTGGGAGACAGCTACCTGACAAACCATATTTGTCATAAGAAATCCATATTTGTGCCCATTCTAAAGAGAGGTGACCAATCAGAGTGGGGAAATCGTTGAACAAAGTCACTAATATTGCATACAAGCAAAACATTGCTGAAGATAATTTAAAAATATTTTCAAAAGTATAGACAGGGAATTGTTAGAAATTCAAGTCAAATAAGAGGATGTGGAATTAGGGTTATCATTGTTAAAGCAGATGGATCTTGACTGAAAACAGAGAAAAAGAGAACAATGATTAGTTGTGTTTACTGGCTATACAAAGGCATTTGACTATATAGATCATGAAAAATTATGGATAATATTATGAAGAAAGGATATCCCAGGACACTTAATTGTGTTCAAGAGGAATCTGTATATAGACCAAGATGCAAAAAGAGGAGAACAAGGAGATACTGAGTGTTTTAAAACCAGGACAGTTGTATACCTGGGTTGTATTCTTTCACCATACTTATTCAATGTAAATGCAGAGCAAAATATCTGAGAATGTAGGTTATATGAAGAAGAATGACGCAACAGAATGAGAGGAAGGCCCATTAACAATCTGCAATATGCATGTTTGATAAATTTCACACTGAAGAAGATGGTAGATTTCTTCAATTTCATCCTCATTGGATTTAGCAGTTGGCATGAAAAATTTGAATAATGGTATTATCAACTGGTTTTCCTTGTAGGCATATGGATATTACTCTATCACAGACGGCATAGTACTTCAAGGTATATCTCAAAATGTATTTTATTTTTTTACAACGAATATGCCATTCTTGAATTTATCATTTCTAGCAAAGGAATGATCTGGAAGTGTAGTGGTTATGAAT
>NW_006408609.1:594237-595189 GCF_000296735.1 Chrysochloris asiatica
CTATATGATAAGCTAAGCACTGGACTGCCGGTCACAATGTCCACAGTTGGAGCCTAACAGCTGCTCTATGGAAGAGTAGGCTTTCTACTTCCACTAAGATGTAAAGCCTTGGAAACAACAATGTTTATGTTTACATGCATATGGAGCTCTTCTGTGGCACTATAGGATAATGCACTAGACCACAGGACATTTGGAAATGAAAAAGGGTCGACAGTTCAAAGTCCCTAGCTTCTACTCAGAAACCCTGTCAGGGATGCAATGATTCTGAATAACTTGATGGCACTTAACAATATAAAAAAGATGAAGACATACATAAAAAAATAAGTACTTAATAATTAGAGGCAGTTATGTTTTTGAGGGAAGATCTTAACAATCAAAAATAGCTTAGAAATATTTTTCTTTTGCCTCACATTTTAAATGACAAATTCACTCTCAGTTTAGAAACACTAGCAAAAGAATTAGAGGTTATTGAGATGGATGGCTATGAGGAGTGGGAGCCTTAGCATTCTCATTGGTGCACCGTCTAGCTGACTTCATTCTGGAGATATTAGAGCACATCCTAAGTATCTAGACCCATTCATTCTCTTGTGTCTCTGGATTCCAGGATACCTTTCCAAAGGATGAGGTTCATAGGAGTCTGATTTTCAAAAGGAAATCATTACATGACCAAAAATTAATATAGAGTTATTTACAGTATAGAAAATAAACAAAAAGGAACAACATTAAATTGTGATAAATGCTACAAGGGGTTAATCCTATAAAGGTTTAGATCAATTGTCACTTTTCACGGATAAAAACATTTTAAAAGTCTAATTGCAGAGTTAAGTACTCAGGCTGTTGTTGTTGTTAAGAGTTGTCTAGTCAGTTCCGACCCATAGGGACCCTGTATAGGGTTCCAGAGGAAGAGCAAGTACTCTGGTTACCTAAGAATAATTTGAACATGAGCAATGCA
>NW_006408609.1:595625-606318 GCF_000296735.1 Chrysochloris asiatica
GTTAGGTATTTTCCTATTTGAAATACTTCCATTGCAATTAAGAGTTGATACTACTAATAAGTTACTTTCTATGTTTTTATGTTTAGTGTGTAGTAGACATTGTTGTTTATCTTTCTCTTTTCATTTGCAACTACTTTTTTTTTTTAATTTTTATCTTTTTGGTAAAATTCTCCAAAGGGCAATGAATGACAACCAAATTTATTTTTAGTTTCAACTCTGTGAAATAAAACATCTGGCATCTTGTGCGTTTTCCAGTGTTTGGGGAAATTTTTGTTTTAGAGGTCATTGTAAGTAGAAAGTAATGAATTAAATCAAGCCTATTGAGAATTTTAAAAAAAGATTACATATTTTCCTCAGGATTTCTTTCTGAATCTAATTAATTTGATATCCTGTTTTGCCTACCCTCTGCAATACTACCCCTATGTTCTGTCTATCCTTTAATAAAAATTGTCAAGTCCTAATTCTGAGTATATTCCTATCCACAATAGTGATTGTAAAGCAAATAATAAAAATAAGAAAAGACAGTGACTAAAATATGAAGGAAGCAAAAATAATTGCTGCTTTGCAATTTATGGTGTGCCTAATTACATTAAACTATTAAAATATAATAATAAGATTAACACAATCAGCATACATAGTTATCCCTATTTCTGTAACAGTAGAGGGTATCACATAACTGAGATTCATGGTAATGGCGCCCATCATCAAGACAACATTAAGTTATACATTGGTTCATCCATTTAGATAACAGGTAAGTTTAGAATGCATGTTACATTATCTTTTTGTTAAATTAATTTTTAAACTAACCTTTTAGAGTTTAACTTTGTACCATGAGATGTAACTACTTTCTAAGTGTTATGAGTTACTAGTTTGTACTTTAACATTTTTAAGCCTTCATGCTTCACATGTATCTTGAAGGATATTTGCATTTTATGTTTAATGTTTGCAAATTTATGTGGAATTACTAACGTAGAGCTTTAAAAAGATAATATGAATGTCCCTAATTAATATGTTGAAAAGTTTTCCCTAATACAGAAAGCTTATTAATTCTTAGAAAAATTTTTTAAGTATCTACTCTGTGCCAGGAAATAAAAATAGGTTTTAAAGACTAAATAAATTTCAGATCTTGTTGTAAATGAATTAGTCCCCTGGCCCGAAAATAGTTGGAGGAAAGATACTTGAAAGAAAACATAACTAACATTTAATGTTAATTTAATAGTTTCTTTCCTGCAAAGGGCTCAGGAAAATCCATAATGTGCTTTTATAGAAATTTTAAATCTCTAAGTTGTCATGGTAGACAAAAAAAAAAATATTTTACTGGTGAGTAAACCCTGACAAAGAATAAATTATTTTTATAACCTTTTGAATAGTAAATACTTCTATACTTCTCAACTGCTTAACCTTTTCCCCTGCTGCAAATTGTCACATTGACCTATTCAAAGATATCAATAATATTGAAATCTACTATGCACCTCTAAAATGAAAATATTATCATTTTGTAATATTGCATATATGATCAGCAACAACATTATATGCATATATTTTGCAATATAAAGATTTGACTGATAGGGCAAGCAGTAAAGTGTTAGAGAAAACAGTTTATTTGAATTTTGAATTTGTTTGGTCAATATAGCTTTCTATTAACAAATGCCAGTAACTATGACATTTTGTCCATCAGACAATTTCCCAATAATGTAAAACAAATATGTGAGTTAGGAATTTTTTTTATTTTGTAAGAGTCTCCCTTAATTTATATTGTTTATACACACAATGCTTTTTCATTCCATTTATTAGAACTTAGTTTATATACAAAGTTCCTGGGTGGCAAAAACTATTAAGCAATCAACTACTAGCCAAAAGCATGGTTGTTCAAATCCACCTAAAAAGAGGCACCTTAGAAGGTAAGCCCATTGATTTGCTTAAGAAAGGTCACAGTCTTAAAAGTCCTATTGAACAATTCTACTCTGCATGCACAACACACACAAAACTGTCACCATTGTTTGGAATGTAAACTCTCCCAGAGTGGACAGATTTCAGCTTTGCCTCTAGACTAGGACAGACTTGGAAGAAGGAGAGATTGACTGCATCCGAATGTTTAGTTACTAAAAACTGTATAAATAGGAGTGGAACAATGTCAGGTAGCTGCAGAATATTGAAACATGATAACTTGCAGCAGAACATTGCCAGATATAGTTCCTCAGGTTGGAAGGCATTCAAAATATGAGGGGGGAAGAGTTGCCTCCTCAAAGAGTTGACTGTGATGACACAAAGGAGTAAAGCTTTCAGGACCTTCAATTTTGATGGGGCACAAGTCAAAATGAGGAGAAACAGCAGCAAACATCCACTAATAATCAGAACATGAATATGTGAAGTATGAATCTAGGAAAATTGGAAGTTGTCAAAAATGAAATGTAGCATTGATATCCTAGGCATTAATGATATGAAATGGACAGGCATTGGTCATTTGGGATCTAACAATCACATGGTTTATTATACCAGTAACAACAAATTGAAGAAGAATGAACATTACAAGATCTATCTTAAATATAATGCTATCTGTGATAGGATAATATTCATATGCCTACAAGGATGACTGTCTAATACAACTATAAATCAAATTGATGCACCAACCAGTAAAACCAGTGATGATGAAATTGAAGAATTCTACCAACTTCTTCAGTTTGATATTGATCAAATGTTCAATCAAGATGTATTGATAATTACTGATGATTGGAATACAAAGGTTGGAAACAAAGAGGAAGGATCAGTAGTTAGAAAATAGAGTCTTGGTGACAGAAGTGATGGCTAGAGATTGTATGATAGAATTCTGTAAGACAAATTACTTCAACATTGTAAATACCTTTTTTAAACAACATAAAAGATGACTATACACTTCTGTCTCACCTGATGGACTACATAGAAATAAAATTGACTACATCTGTAGAAAGAGACTGTGGAAAATCTCCATACCATCAGCCAAAACAAGGCTATGAAACAGACTACCAATTGCTCATATGCAAGTTCAGGTTTAAGCTGAAGAAAATTAGAACAAATCCATGTGAGTGAAACTATAACCATGAACATATCCCACCTTAAAATCATCTGAAGAACCGATTTGATGCATGGGACACTGATGACCAAAAACCAAAAGAATGACAAAAAGATGACAAAAAGAGCATCATACAGGAAAAATACAAAAGGTCATTAAGTAAGCAGGAAAGAAAATAAAGACCAAAATGGATGACAGAAACACTGTGAAACTTGCTCTGCAGCATACAGATGCTAAAAAAAAATAAACAAAAACAAAGAAATGAGGCAAAATGGATGAATAGGAAATTTCAAAGGACAACCCAAGAAGACAAAGTCAAATCTTATAATGCAATGTGCAAAGATCTGGAGTTACAAAAACAAAAGGGAAGAACACACTTAGAATTTCTCAAGCTAAAATAAATGAGAAAAACATTCCAGCCTTGATTTGTTATAACTGAAGGTTTCTTGGGGCAAAATACTGAATGATGCCCAAAGCATCAAAAAAGATGGCAGGAATACACAGTCACTGAACCAAAAAGAAATGGTTGATGTTCAATCATTTCAAGAGAGAGCATATGATCAATAGACAATGGTATTGATGGAAGAAGTTCAAGCTGAATTGAATGCATTAGGAAAGAACACGGTTTCAGAAATTCATGGAATACAAACTAAAATATTTTTTTAAATCTGATGTAGCACTAGAGGCACTAGCTCCTCTATGCCATGAAATTTGGAAGACAGCACCTGGCCAAGTGGCTGGAAGAGATCCATATTTGTGACCACTACAAAGAGATGTGATGCCATGGAATGTTGAAATCATTGGACAATATCACTAATATCACAAGAAAGTAAAATTTTGCTAAAGATAATTAAAAAGTGGCTGCAACAGTATATTGGCAGATTCAGATGAGGACATGGAACAAGGGATATCATTGCTGATGTCAGATGGATCTTGACTGAAAACAGAGTACCAGAAAGATGTTCACCATGTTTTATTGACTATGCAAATACTTTAGACTGTGTGGTTCATGACAAGCAATGGACAACATAGTGGAGAAAAAGTGTTCTGGAACACTTAGTTGTGCTCTTGAAGAACCTGTATTGCATATAGAATAAGAGATAGTCCTTTAAAAAGAGCAAGGGGACACTGAATGGCAAGGAAAGTATGTTCCAGGGGTATATTGTTTCACCATTTATTTAGGCTGTATGCTGAACACATAATATGAGAAGCTGAATTATATGAAGAATAACATTGCATAAGGACTGGAGGAAAACTCATTAAGAACCTGCAATACACAGATAATACAATCTTGCTTGCTGACAGCAAAGAGGGCTTAAAATACTTACTGATGAAGATCAAAGACCACTGCCTTCAGCATGGGTTGCACCTCAATATAAAGATAACAAAAATTCTAACCACTGGACCAATAAATAACATCATGATAAATGGAGGAAAGATTGCAGTTGTCAAAGACTTCAATTTACTTGGATCCACAATCAGCACTCATGGAAACAGCAGTCAAGATATCAAATGTCATATTGCATTACGCAATTCTTCTGCAGAAGAACTCTTTAAAGTGTCCCAAAACAAAGATGATGTCAGTTTGAGAATTAATGCATGCCTGACCCAAGTCATGGTGTTTTCAATAGCCTCATATGAATTGCAAAGTTGGACAATTAATAAGGAAGACCACAGAAAAATCGATATATTTGAGTTATGGTTTTGAAGAAGAATATTAAAGGTGCCATGGACTAAGAAGAACAAACAAGTCTGTGTTAGAGCAAGTGCAACCAGAATACTCTTTAGAAGACAAGATGGCTAGACTCCATCTCTCATAATTCAGAAATGTTATCAGGAGGGACCAGTCCCTTGAGAAGGATATTATGCTTGGTAAAGTGGAGGGTCAGTGAAAAATAATCAGACTCCCAACAAAATGGATTGGTATAGTGGCAGAAGCAATGGACTCAAGCATAGCTGTGATTGTGAGACTGGCACACGGCTGGGTAGTGTTTGGTTCTGTTGTACATAGGGTGAATATGATTTGGAACTGCCTCGATGACGCCTAGAAACAACACGCTGCATGAGTAGTCATCATGAATTGGAGTCAACTCAAACTAGCAGCAATGAACATATAAAGGAATAGCCATTAACTATACCACATTTTCACTATTTGGCTAAAGTTAATTTCTTTTAGAATATTCACTACTGAAAAAGATATTTGAGAACACTGCCTTTGGAAAAATTGTTATGTAAAATAAACCTTTTATAACTGTTTTACACACTATGCATATATATTATATACACACACACACACATATATATATATATATATATATAAATAAAACATGTGTGTACGTATACAAATACATTTATAATTTTTATGTAGAAACTGTAAGAAACAATGATAATTATAATTATAGGCAAATCAGTTTATCTTCTAATTGTCAATTAAAAAGCAGAAAGAAAATTTAAAAGCTTCATTTTGTGCTGTTTTCTAATAATTACCATGAATGTACTAATATTCTTGTTTAAAACTTCTCTAAATTAGCTCATTAGATAACATGGTTGCTTATAACATGAAAGAATAAAAAAATCAATATCATCATACTTTTGATACAGATCTCAAAGACCATGGCTAGTATATTCATTACCATCTGTCTACATAGCTCTGTATAGTATGGCATGTGTGTCAAACCAATTACTATGTAAATCCCTAGATCATTCCAGCATTAAGCTCCCCAGTGACATAAAATCTTCTCTGGCTTAAATAATCCTAAGGGAATTTTTAAAATTATTATTAATAATACAAATTTTTCTAAAGTTAGAATTAAAAGGAACTGAATAGTCTCTTTTAAAAAAAGATATTTTAAATAGCTTTTAGTTATTTTTAACTTTCTTGAAATCAAAGTAAAAATATAACAAGGTGAACTATTACAGTAAATATACAAAAAATGTTTTAAAGAGCTTAATAACAAGGTAGTTACAACATTAAGACAGAAAAGGTACTGCATAAATCACAATAATTATGCTAGCATTCTCCCAATGAACACCAGAAATTATTAATGGGATTCATATTCAGTTTTATTTAATATTGGTACACATTTTAATAAAAATCATTTTCAAAAGTTTGATACTATCATCTTAATTATTTGAGTACTGGGCTTAACAAAAGGTTAATGCACTCAGTTGCTAACTGAAATGTTGGAGGTTCAAGAGCATCCAGATTTGCCTCAGAAGTATCATTTGGAACCCTATGGAGCACAGTTCTACTCTGATACATATGGGCTTGCCATGAGTCTAAATTGATTGGGCTGCAACTGGTCATTGGTGGCATGTTGTTGCTGTTGCTAAGTGATGTCGAGTCAGTTCTGACTCATAGTGAATTTGTAAAAGGGTTTCTGAGGAGCAGCTGATGGGTTTGAACTGCTGACCTTATGACTCAAACTGACCTTGCAGTCCAGTGCATTATCCTGCAGTGCCATACCAGGACAGGGCCCAACATTCTGCCTAACCCTGTGACTGACTTTCCACCATTTCCTTTGTTCAATTATATCTTGATATTGCTCAGGACACAACATGTGTGTTGCTCCTCCTCTATCGAGATTTTGCACATGTGTTTTCATTTATTCTTTTGCCCTACAATATTTTCCCCTAGGTATTTGCACGGTACTTACTTAGACATGCTCCTGGTTCTTTCTGATCAGTGTGATAGCTATGCCATTTTATGTTTTTATGAGAAGTACAGTCACATTTCCCCCCATGTGCTACTATACTTTCTTCTTAGCATTCCAACTAACTGATATTATATATCTATTGTGTTCTGCACTAAAATACAAATATACAGTATGACATGCCAGGAACTTAGTCTTTCTTATTCATTATTGATTTCTCACTGTGTAAAGCACTGTTGTTGTTATTGTTAAGTGCTGTTGAGTCAGTTCCAACTCTTAGTGAACCTATATAAGGCTTCCAAGGAGTGTCTGGTGGATTTCAACCAGCCGTGTGGTTGACAAATAACGTGACACCAAGACTCCATAGTGGGTGCATAATAAAGATTTTGATAATAAAGCAATGAATGGAGATAAAAAACCTTTGTCATGACACTCATGATTGCTTCAATCTTCTGTTGTTTTCTCAAAAGTCGATTTTTATGTCAAACTTCAATCTGTTGTCTAAGCTAAAAAAAACCAAAAACATATTTTCATTCTAATATCTGAACTGTTTAAAGTATGCAAAGAAATCATTTATAGAAATTATTTCCAAATGATAACTAAAAGCTAATCTATTTAAAGCAAAATTAGAAAGTAGGTGGAGGAGCAATTGTCACACTCTACTAAAGTCAGTAACAGGTTTAACTGAATCTTATCTAAGGATATTAACATACAATGCTTTCATGAGCAAAAATACTGACTCTACTCTTTTCCTAAGTATAAGTCAGCCACTATGTCAATGTAAAATATAGATTTTAGGGTTTTAATCATGCAATATTTTCTTTAATGAGGTGGATAGGTGGGGAAATGCATTCTTTCTTTATCAATTAGTTTTTCTAAGAATAAAGATATGAAAATATTTTCATTCAAATAAAAGTGAGAAACATATTATTTTTCATACTTCATTTTGAAATATACCTCAATTAGAATAAGCAGAATAGTTAGCTAATGATGTTTAAACAACAACTTTAATATTTAATTAAGTGAAAACTATTTTGCAATGCCTGATTCACAATGATTTATTTTGCTTTGATCAAAGCAAAATATTTATTCCCAGCAAAGCACATAAATAATACTATTGAAAGGAAAAAGAGGTAATAGATTATATTTCCAACACAGTATTATCTGCTTTTTGAGTTGAATTTTGGCTCTCAATTATTTTTTTCACTTAGCACTCTAATTTTATTAAATTATTAATCATTTGTAATCATGAAGGTTATGCATATACATTGCTTTTAACTCTGTTATGAGAAACCTGTATTTTTCAGTCAGTGTCATTCAACCTTGTGTTAGCTCTGAAATGTCACTCCCTTGACACTTAATCATGTCAACACAGTGAGCTGTATGTCACACATTCTGTGTAGCAAAGGTTCCTACAGGAACAAAATGGAACCGTTGTGACATTTTTCTAGTTATTGATCATTTCATTTCTATGTAGTTTAAAGGCATTTGTTAAACATATAATTGTTCAGCTAAATTTTAGTAGTCTTCTAGATGGAGTGTGTTACTAGAAAATTTATAATATATGCATTTTTATGTTGTTTCTATCAAGTTATTTTATTTCTAATAAGAAATGTGCAATGATGAATGCAATGTAATTTAAATTATCCATGCATTCGCATTTCTTTTAAGTTCCCCATGCAATGATAGCATGCAACTAGAATATAGCTAACCAATCTATGCTGAGTCTTCACTTATTGAGAGAGAAAAATGGAAGAATGATTACTTTCAAATACTATGAGAGAATGAAACTTGAAGAATAAAAGCCCTGAACAATATCTTTAGCTTTAACATTTTGTTTCAAAATTACTTAATTTAAAATCTAATATATTGGAACTCTTGGTGTGGTGCTCCAGAATAAGCACTAGATTGTGAACCACAAGGTTGGTGGTCCCAAACAACAAGCTACTTCTCAGATACATTGTACAGGGTCACTATGTGTTGGAATTGACTTGATGCCACTTAATAACAACACAAATTATACATTGAGAGTCCTCATATGGCACTGTAGGATAGGCATTGGGCCTATCCACAAAGAAAGTTTGAAATGTAAGACCCAACATTATACAGCAGGGGTAAGGAATTGTATTTTGGTCAAAATTAATATCATTAGCAGGCCATACAAAATCAACAAGTTAAAAACCAGTTTGCTATATTTGGCCAAATATGTAATTAACTCACCCCTAATATAATGGCTAAGGAGCTCTGGTAGCGTAGTGTTTACCAATCAGGCTGCGAACCTCAAGGTCAGCAGTTTGAAACTACCAGCTGTTTCGCAGAAGAAAGGTGAGGCTTTCTGCTCCCATAAAGATTTACAGCCTTGGAAACCCTGTACAGGGTCACAATGAGTCGGAACCGACTGCATAACACATAACAACAACAACAACAACAACAATATAATGGCTAAGGAACTCTGGTAGCGTAGTGTTTACAAATTGAGCTGTGAACCTCAAGGTCAGAAGTTTGAAACTATCAGCTGTTCAGCAGGAGAAAGATGAGGCTTTCTGCTCCCGTAAAGATTTACAGCCTTGGAAACCCTGTACAGGGTAACTATGAGTCGGAACCAACTCCACGGCACATAACAACAACAACAATATAATGACTGGACCACTGGTGTGCTGCTGTAGAATAGCACTGGACTGTGAACCATCAGGTCAGTGGTTAAAATCTACCAGCTGTTCCTCGGATACCATACACAGGGTCACACAAGTCTGTCAGTTTGTTGTAATGCAGTAACTTGCATGTTGCTGTGATTCTAGAAGCTATGCCATGGGTATTCTAAGTACCAGAGAGGTCACTGTGGGTTAATGTGCTGGACTGCAAAGTCAGTTTGAACCATAAGGTTGGCAACCAAGCACTCCATATAAACCTTACACAGAGTCACTATGGATAGGGATTAACTCAATGGTACTTAACAAGAATAACAACAAAAGGCACCCCTGATAGACAGGTTTCAGATAAACTTCCAGATGACAAAGTAGGAAAAAGAAGAGATGAACAACTTCCAAAAATTTAGTCAATGACAACCTTATGAATAGCAGTGGAACACTGTCAAAGAGCACAGGAATATTGAATACTGAAACATGATGAAGAGAAACCAGAATATTGTCAGATATAGTGCCAGAATATGGGACCCTCCCATTGTAAGGCACTTAAAATGTGACTGGGGAAGAGTTGCCTCCTCAGAGTAGAATTGACCATGATGACAGAATGGAATAAAACCTTGGGAACCTTCTATTGCTGATGGGGCATAGCTCAAAATGAAGCTATGAACATCCATTTAATGTACGAAGCATTAATCTAGGAAAATTGGAAATTGTCAAAATTGAAATGGAATGCATAAATATCAATTCCTATATATTAGTGAGCAGAAATGGACTGGTATTGGTCATTTGGAATATGACATCACAAGGTTTACTATGCCTGGAATGACAAATTGAAGAGAAATGGCATTGTGTTCATCATCAAAACGAATATAACAAGATCTGTCATGAAGTACAACACTGTCTGTGATAGGATGATGTCCATACGTCTATAAGGAAAATCAATTAATATAGCTATTATTCAAATTTCCATAAAAACCACTAAAGCCAGTGATGATGAAATTAAAGAATTCTACCAACTTTATCAGTCTGAAATTGATCAAACATGCCATCAAGGTGTGTTGATAATTGCTAGTGATTAGAATGCAAAGGTTGAAAACAAAGAGGAAGGATCAGTAGTTAGAAAATACAGCCTTTGTATAGAAAATATGCAGGAAATCACACAATAGAATTTTGCAAGACCAATAAATTCTTCATTACAAATACCTTTTATTTTTTTTTTCTTAAATGTTTTCCTGTGAATTGTGTGATAGTTTACATGGGAGAACATTAATTTTACATTCATTCTATCGTATATCATCTCATTGCCATGGTTACAATCCCCTCCATGCATCATCAACCAACCAAAG
>NW_006408609.1:606503-608746 GCF_000296735.1 Chrysochloris asiatica
CTTGCTATAAAATGTCTACCTTTACATTTCCAACCCTCACAATCAGTCCTGATAACAATTATTCACTATTGTATCACAAGAGACCCATCTACATTTCATTTAATCAGATCCGCCTAGACAGATTGGATACTACTCACTGGAGATTCTACGTTCCTCCAGGCCCTCTGGATCTAGGTTTCCTCTTGAAAGCTTATAAGCCAATCACTTCATGCCTTTGTAGCCCCTGGCCCCCATTTTGGGTAGCCAATGTCCAAGTTGCCCACCCCTGTCTATGCTGTGTGTGGAGGGGGTGGGAATAATTCTTGCTGTAAGGAACAAATACCTTTTTAACCAACATAAAAGACAACTATACACATGGGACTCACTAGAGGGAGTGCACAGAAATCAAATTGACTACATCTGTGGAAAAAGACAGTATAAAATCTCCATATCATTAATCCAAACAAGGCCAAGTGTTGACTGTGGAACAGACCATCGATTGCTCATATGCAAATTCAGGCTGAAGATGAAGAAAATTAAAACAAGTCTACAAGGGCTAAAATATGACCTTGAGCTTACCTGAATTTATAAATCCTCTCAAGAACAGATTTGATGCATTATACCCTAAAGACAGAATATGAGAAGAGGTGTGGGATGACATAAAGAACATCATACAGGAAGAAAGCAAAAGATTATTAGGAAGACAAGAAAGAAGGAAAAAATCATAACAGATGTCAGAAAAGACTCTGAAACTTGCTCTCCAGCATAGAGATGATAAAGCAAATGAAAGATGAACAGAAACTTTCAATGGTCAGCTCACGAAGACAAAGTCAAATATTTAGCAAAATGTACAAACACCTGGAGTTAGGGAAGAGCATGCTCAGCATTTCTCAGGGAAGGGAAGTTAAGAAAAAAATTCAAACTTCAACTTGCAATATTGAAGGAGTCTATGGACAAAATGGAGTCTTAGTATGATGTTGTGGGTTAATGTGCTAGACTGCAAAGTCAATGTGAACAGCAAGATCAGTGGTTCAAGGTTACAGCTGCTTCTAGGAAAACCTATATAGGGTTGCTGTAAGTCAGACAAGACTCAATGGCACTTGACAACAGCAACAACATGGACAAAATATTGAATGATTCAAAAAGCATCCAAAAAAGATGGAAGGAATAAACAGAGTCACTGTACCAAAAAGAAATGGTTGATGTTCAACCATTTCAAGAGGTAGTATATGATCAAGAGCCAAAGGTACTGAAGGAAGAAGTTCAAGGTGCACATAAGCCTTTGGCAAAAAGCAAGGCTCCTTGAATTAATGGAATGTAAATTGAAATCTTTCAACAAACTGATGAAGAACTGGAGGCACTCACTAACCTATGCCAGGAAATTTGGAAGACAGCCACCTGGCCAACTATCAAGAAGTGATCCATGTATTTTTACATTCCAAAGAGAGGCAACCCAATGGAATGTGGAAATCATTGGACAAAATAATTAATATCTCATTCAAGTAAAAGTTCGCTAAAGATGATCCAAAAATGACTGCAAAC
This sequence comes from Chrysochloris asiatica, assembly GCF_000296735.1. Classification (NCBI taxonomy): domain Eukaryota; kingdom Metazoa; phylum Chordata; class Mammalia; order Afrosoricida; family Chrysochloridae; genus Chrysochloris; species Chrysochloris asiatica. Next base: position 608,025 of record NW_006408609.1, read on the forward strand.
CTATATTGGCAGAAAACTGCCAGAAGTTTAAGCTGGATTTAGATGAGGACATGGAACAAGGGATATCATTGCTGATGTCTTATGGATCTTGGCTGAAAGCAGAGAATACAAAAAAGATGTTTACCTGTGCTTTACTGAGTATGCGGAGGTTTTCAGTTGTGTAGATCCTGACAAGGTGTGCACTACATGTACAGAGTGAGTATTCCAGAACAATTTCTTGTACTCATGAGGAACCTGTACATAGATCAGGAGACAATTGTTAAACAAAACAAGGAAACACTGAATGGTTTAAAATTAGGAAAGGTGTGTGCCAGGATTTATTCTTTCACCATACTTAGTCAATATTTATGCTAAGCAAAATAATTTCATAAGCTGGAATATATTAAGAAAAATGTGTCATCAGGATTAGAGAAAGACTCATGAACAAGAAATTTTTCTGGAATGCTCACTCTGTGCATGTAGTGCACACCTTGTCAGGATCAACACAACTGAAAACCTTTGCATATTCAATAAAGCAATATGCAGATGATGCAACCTTGCTTGCTGAAAGAGAAGAGGACTTAAAATATTTATTAATGAAGATCAAAGTCCACATTTTTATTTTTGGGTTATGCCTCACTGTAAAGAAATCAAAAATCCTCACCACTGGACCAATAAACAACATTCTTATCAATGGAGAAAGGATTGAAGTTGTCAAGGACTTCATTCTTCTTGGATCAACT
>NW_006408609.1:608846-614063 GCF_000296735.1 Chrysochloris asiatica
TACAGGGAAGCCCAGTTAATAACATTATTATTCAAATTTATGCACCAACCACTAAAGCCAGTGAGGATGAAATAGAAGAATTCTACCAACTTCTTCAACCTGAAATTGATCAAACATGCAATCAAGATGTATTGATCATTACTGCTGATTGGAATGCAAAGGTTGGGAGCAAAGAAGAAGGACCAGTAGTTGGAAATTATGGCCTTGGTGATAGAAATGATGCTGAAGATCGCATGACAGAATTCTGCAAAATCAATGATTTGTCCATTTCAAATACCTTCTTTAGACAGCATAACAGATGACTATACACATGGTCCTCCCAAAAGGAATACATAGAAATCAAATTGACTACATGTGCGGAAAGAGAAGATGGAAAAGCTCCATATCATTACTCAAAAAAAGGCCAGTTGCAGACTGTGAATCCGACCATGAATTACTCCTATGCAAATTCAAGCTGAAGCTGAAGAAAATGAAAACAAACCCATGAGAGCCAAAAATATGATCTTGAATATATCCCACCTGAACTTAGAGATCATCTGAAGAACAGATTTGATACCTTAAACACTAAAGACCGAAGACCAGAAGAGTTGTGGGATGACATCAAAAATATCACACATGAAAAAAGCAAAAAGTCATTAAGAAGACAAAAAAGAAGGAAAAAGTCAAAATGGATGTCAGAAGAGACATGTAAACTTGCTCTCCAGCATAGAGATGCTAAAGCAAACGGAAGAAATGAGGAGGTCCAAGAGCTGAGCAGAAAATTTCAAAGATCAGCTCGAGAAGATAAAGCCAAATAGTACAACAAAATGTGCAAAGATCTGGAGTCAGAAAACCAAAAATAAAGAACCTGCTCAGCATTTCTCAAGCTGGGTAAACTGAAGAAAAAATTCAAGCCTCGTCTTTCATTATTGAAGGATTCTCTGGGAAAATTATTGAAGAGAAGATAGAAGGAATACACAGAGTCATTGTACCAAAATGAAATGGTTAATGTTCAACCATTTCAAGAGGAAGCATATGATCAAGAACCAATGATACTGAAGGAGGAAATCCAAGGTGCATTGAAGGAATTGGCAAAGAATAAGGCCCCAGGAATTGATGGAATAAAATTTGAAATCTTTCAAGAAAGTGAGGCGGCACAGGAGGCACTTACTCATTTCTGCCAAGAAATTTGGAAGACAACCATCTGACCAACTGATTGGAAGAGATCCATATTTGTGCCCATTTCAAAGAGAGGTGACCCAATGGAATGCGGAAATCATTGGACAATCTCTTTGACATCCCATGCAAGTAAAGTGTTATTAAAGGTAATACAGAAAAGGCTGCAAGCATACATTGACAGAGAACTTCCAGAGGGTCAAGCCAGATTCAGAAGAAGCTGTGGAACCAGAAATATCATTGCTGATGTCCAATGGATCTTGGCTGAATGTATAGACTATCACAAAGATGATTACCGGTGCTTTATTGACTACCCAAAGACTTTTGATTGTGTGGATCGTGACAAGCTATGGACAGCATTGTGAAGTATAAGTATTATGGAACACTTAATTGTGTTCATGAGGAATCTGTACCTGGACCAAGAGGCAGATGTTCGAACAGAACATGGGAACACTGAATGGTTTAATATTAAAGCTATGTGACACCATACTTATTCAACATGTATGCAGACCAAATAATGCTAGAAGCTGGGTAAATGAAGAAACGTGGCATCAGGATTGTAGGAAGACCCATTAACAAGCTGCAATATGCAGTTGCTACAACTTTGCTTGTTGAAAGTGAAGAGAATTTAAACATTTACTGATGAACATCAAAGAGCACAGTCTTCCGTATGGAAAAATCCTCACCATTAGACCAATAAACAACGTTCTTATCAATGGAGAAAAGATTGAAGTTGTCAAAGACTTCATTCTTCTTGGATCAACACTCACAGAAGCAGCAGTCAAGAGATCTAATGACATATTGCATTAGGCAAATCTGCTGCACAACACCTTTTTAAAGTGCTGAAGAGCAAAGATGTCAGCTTGAGGACTAAGGTGCACCTGACCCAAGCCATGGTATTTTCAATAACCTCATATGCATGCAAAAGCTGGACAGTGAATAAGGAAGACCATAGAAAAAATGATGCTTTTGAGTTATGGTGTTGGAGGAGAATATTGAAAGTACCATGGGCTGCCAAAAGAACCAATAAATCTGTTTTGGAAGATGTGCAGCCAGAGTTCTTAGATGCCAAGATGGCCAAACTCTGTCTCTCATACTTTGGACAGAAGGATACTATCTTTGGTAACATGGAGGGTCAGAGAAAAAGAGGGAGACCCCAATGAGATGGATTGACCAAGTGGCAGCATCGATGGACTCAAGCATGGCAACAATAGTGAGGTTGGCCCAGGTTTGGGCAGTGTTTCATTCTGCTGTGCATAAGGTCGCTATGAGTTGATACTGACTCAATGACAGCTAACAACAACAACAATTGGGTTTCTGAGATTGTAAGTCTTTATAGCCGATTGCCATATTTTTCTTCAGTGGAGCAGTTGTGAATTGGAGGAGCAGCTGGTAGAACTACTACAAGATCACTGGGAAGAAATTGTAGGTAGACACATATGTTTCAACATGAAAGCAAATAACAAAACAAACCAAACCAAACAAACAAAAGAATGAAGGCTATATAACAGAGGCATAGAAAACTTTTTTCCAAAGTTACTTAAATTGTGGCATGATCTGGGCTTCTTTCTTACACGATTGTTTTCGTGAATTGGATGCCCCTGTATAGGGTTTCTGAGGACTGATTGGTGGGGTTTATCCACCAACCTTGAGTTTAGTAGTCCAGTGCTTATTCTACAACACCACAACAGGATTCTGGCTTATAGTAGCAATTGCTATTGTTAATTGCTTGCAAGTTGGTTCTGACTCATAGCAATCCTGTATACAGTTTCCAAGGAGGGTCTGGGGAGTTTGAACAGCCAATGTTGTGTTTCAAATCAGCCTTGCCATCGAGTGCCCTGGGCTTTTTCCTACAGCGCCACACCAGGATTCCTGTCAGTAGTCATGTTGTTGTTAAGAGCCATGAAGTTAGTTCCAGCTCATAGCGACCTTGTATAGCATTTCCAAAGAGCAGCTGGTGGGTTTCGAAGTCGACGTTGTGATTCACAGTCCAGTACTTACGAAGTGGGTTTGGTTTATTTTATTTTAATATTTGAGACAAATGCAGTATACTTAACAAATTGTTGTTGTTGTCATTGTTGTTGTTAAGTGAGGTCAAGTCAAAACCGACTCTTAGCAGCCATTAATAACATTTAACAATGATTGTTTTCTTGTATTTATTCTCTGCTTCTGCAATATTCATTATGTTGTCACAGCTCTTGTGAGAATAATTTAAGCATGTTTATGGAACTCAACACCGTATATATGGATTTAGTAAAATTGCACTGTTAAATTTATTTAATCAAATTATTATTTTATTTGAAAATATATTAAGGTGTAATACTTAAAAACAATATTAAATTCATTATCTGAAAGATAATTCACTGCTACTAGAATTCTAAAACAAAATGCTAGAAGGGGCTTATTACAAAATAAAATGGAAAAAAAATGTTGAATGCTTACCTTTTTTTATAATAGATGATAGCCGATCCAAAAAAGCTGTACTCTTTATTTGAGGAACAAAGAGAGCATTTCACATTTTCTCTACATGAGGCAATGAATAAAAGATCACAGATAAAAGAAAACCAGTAAATCACCATTTGCATTGTATTGACGTTTACTGAGGTATAAAATCCCATAGAATTTAGATGTGCTAGCACATTGTTATGGAGAAGGTGCTCTCTTCAAATATCATGGGATTCAAAACACACATTTGTGTGTGAGGGTTGTTATGAGAAGAGTGCTACAACAAATTGCAGAAAAAGATAAAAGAAAAACATCTCTGTGTTTCATTATATATTATGAGAATTATAGAATTTATTGTATGTAAGACTTCATTTTCCCTCTTATTTTATAATTTCTAGAAAGCAGCATGCATCGTTAAAATTTCTAAGAAATTTAAAAAGTTGTGAAAAGATAGACAAAACTAATTATGGATTTACTGAAAAATTGGATTTATGGAATTATTATTACTGTTACTTACAATTTGAATAAATACAGCATTCTCAGTAATATTTGTTAGATGTTGTCATTGGAACCTCAACAGAATTTGACCAAAAATTTAATCCACTAAACATATATCATGTGCTTTTAAAAGATTGTTTAATAACAAGTTATTAATTGATAGGATTGGTATACTTTAATGTTTTTTCTCTCACTCCAATATAAAAGAAGATGTGTGACATTGTTACCTTGGTCTGTTAAAATAGTAAGTTAAAGATTTCTTGGCAAAGAAAAAATGAGGTAGCTAAGACTGAGTTTGAGCAAAGAGGGTAGTGGAATTTTGAAGGCATAACTGTTAGTCAAACTATTTTTATTATTTTCCTAGGATTTGATACAAACTGGGTAGTTTAAAACAACAGAATATTTTCTCTTGTAGCTCTGAAGAATTTATATCCAAAATATGTGGCTTTTGGCAGAATTTACATCTCTCTTATTTCTGTAGGACAGGATCTTCTAGTTTCTGGTGGCTCTTTTTTTGTGGCTGATTAACTCCAACCAATGCCTCTGTCTTCATCAGCTTTTCTCCTGGTGTTTCAAATCTCTCTTTTTATTATCAAGACACTTATCATTGGATAATCCAGGATAATCTCCTCTGAAAATCCCTAACTTCCTTACATTTGAAAAGAAAGACCTAATGTTCCTAATGTTCCAAAGGAGTCCTAGTGTGGCCCTGTGGGTTAATGCGCCAGACTGCAAAGCCATTTGAACTGCAAGGTCTGTGGTTCAAGCTCACCAGCTGCTCCTTAGAAACCCTATATAGGGTGGTTATGGGTCAGAACTGACTCACTGGCACTTAACAACAACAATACAATGTTCCAAATAAGCACTAATTCACAGGTTCCAAAAGTAAGGACATATCTTTGTGAAGTACACCATTCAACTACTCCACAACACTACACTATTTATCTGAGTTTCAGATATACATCAGGCATGAGAATAATACATATTGACTGGTAAGCAGGTATAGCAAGTGACTGTGTATAAACAGGGTTTCCAAGGGTGTAAATCTTTACGGGAGTAGAAAGCCTCATCTTTCTCCCGCGGAGCGGCTGGTAGTTTCGAACTGCTGACCTTAAGGTT
>NW_006408609.1:614163-618834 GCF_000296735.1 Chrysochloris asiatica
GGCCCAGGATCGAACATTGTTTCGTTCTGCTGTGCATGGGGTCGCTATGAGTCGGTTCCGACTCGATGGCACCTGACAACAACAACAACAACACTCATGGAAGCAGCAGTCAAGAAATCAAATGACATACTGCATTAGGCAAATCTTCTGTGCAAGATCTTTTTAAAGTGTTGAGCAAAAATGTCAGCTTGAGAACTAAAGTACCCTTAACCCAAGCCATGGTATTTTCACTAACCTCATATGCATATGTAAGTTAGACAGTGAATAAGAAAGGTCACAGAAGAATTGATGCATTTGAGTTATGGTGTTGGAGGAAAATATTGAAAGTGCCACGGGCTGCCAAAAGAACAAACAGATCTGTGTTGGAAGAAGTGCAGCCAGAGTGCTCCTTGGAGGACAGGATGGCCAGACTTCATCTCTCAAACTTTGGACATATTGTCAGAAGGGACCAGTCACTGGAGAAAGATATCATGTTTGGTAAGGTGGAGGGTCAGAAAGAAAGAGGAAGACCTCCAGCAAAAATGGATTGGCAAAGTGACAGCATCCATGGGCTCAAGTGCGGCAACAGTTATGAGGTTGGCCCAGGATCAGGCAGTGTTTTGTTCTGTTGTGCATAGGGTCACTATGAATCAGTACTGACTCAATGGCACCTAACAACAACAACAACATTGTATTAGGCAAATTTGCTGCACAAGACCTCTTTAAAGTGTTCAAAAGCAAGCATGTCAGTTTGAGGACTAAGGTGAACCTGATTTATGAGTCACCATGGTATTTTCAATAGCCTCATATGCATGTGAAAGCTGAACAGTGACTAATGAAGACCACAGAAGAATTATTGTGTTTGGAGAAGAATATCAAAAGTATTATGGAGTTCCAAAAGAACAAATTAATCAGTGTTGAAAAAAAATGTAGTCAGAATTCTTCTTGAATGCCAGGATGGCCAGACTTTGAGTCTCATACTTCAGACATATTGTCAGGCGGTACCAATCACTGGAGAAGGATATCAGGTTTGGCAAAGTGGAGAGTCAGTAAAAAAAGAGGAAGAACCCCAGCTAGATGGATTGGCACAGTGGCAGCAGTAATGAGCTCAAACATAGCAATGATTGTGAGTTTGGTGCAGGATGGGGCAGTGCTTCATTCTATTGTGCATGGTGTCACTATAAGTTGTTACCAACTTGATGGCACTTAACAACAACAAAAATGATTCAGAACCTACTGGACAGCACTTAACAATAACAATGTGATAGCTGGAACTGTGGTTGCCTTGGCATGACCAGACCAAATGTTTTCATAGGTGTTCCCAATTCCGTATCTACCTGGTCACTATGAGTAGAACTAACTCAATTGCACTTAACAACAAGAATATGATATATTGACCAATGGGATGATTGACACAGTGGCAATAACAATGAACTCAAACGTAACAACAATTGTGGACATGGCACAGGACCAAGCAGTATTTCATCACTATGTTGTTCATTGGGTTACTTTGAGTTGGAGCTGACTCCATGGCACCTAAAAACAACACATATGTGATGGTGGTGTGCCATGGAGTCAGTTCTAACTCATAATGACCCTGAGAAGGGTTTCCAAGGCTGTAAATCCTTATGGGATCAGAAAGCCTTATCTTTCTCCCACAGAGTAGCTGGTAGTTTCAAATTACTGACATTGAGGTTAGCAGCTCAACTCGTAACCACTGCACTACCAGAGCTTCTTAACACATGATATATTAATTTTAAATATTAGCAGAGTTCTATGTCAAGGTTAACTGAGTCAGGAAGTTTAGAAGAAGAGGAAAATTGGATGTGACAATGAGTGGTACACATTTGGTCTTATCTATTTATCAAACACCAGTGCCATTGAGTCAATGTCAACTCATGGTGACACCATGTGTGACAGAGTAAAGCTTCTCCATAAGGTTTTCAGAGGATGTGACCTTTCTTAAGCAGAGTCCAAGGAGCTTTTTCTCTCAAGGAGCTTCTAGGTAGATTCAAACTGCTGACCTTTTTGATTTGTAACTCTACACTTAAACTTTTGCATCACCCAGAGATGTTGTACTTTTGTATACTATGGTGCTGGTAACACATATCTTGATTATGGGACCATGTTTGTTTAGACTATTTTGTTTTAAATTAACAGAAACCCATTCTAAATGAGCTAGAAGAGTAACAGAAAATTTGAGGCATATGTATCTGAACATTTCAATGGGAGACTAAACTTCAAATAAGATTTATCCTGCATCCCAGTTTACCAAAGTTTGTTTTTGCTTTTCAATGTACACAAGTTAGTTTCTCCTAATGTTCACAAAGTAACTTCCAATAGCACCGAAGGCCTCCATTACACTTGTTCATCTTCAGGATACGTGCATTTTTCTTCAAATGTCTACTGCAATAAAGAAATGAAGATTTCTTTTTAAAATCAAACACCCTGGCTCAATATCTCCTTAAAAGGATTTTGAATGATATGATCATCTATAAACCATTTACCTATCTGGTGGAAACAATATACTGCTTTAAGGGTCACATGCAGAACTGGAAGTCATGAAGGAAGCTCCACAGCTTGGAATGATGGCTGATTGAAGAGCCAGGATGCTGTGACTAAAGGAAGAATGAAATAATGTGAGAAGATTAAAACAAAAACAAAAAATGTCTATCAATGAATGAAATGTGAGTTATATGAATGACTGTGGAAGTGTAAGCTCGTGAAATAAATGAATTTGACTAATATAGATCTAATAATTTCTGATGTGTGGTTTAATATAGAACAAGGTATGCGGCAGAGTTGTATCTTCTTACTTTAATCCTCAGTCTATGCGTTGAACAATCTATATGCAGCATGAACATTGGAGAAAAACTCTTTAACATCCTGAGATATGCTGACAACACAAGCAAAATGAAGACAACTTGAAATTCTTAGTGATGAAAATGAGACTACAGACTCAGTACAGATTACATGATTATGAAGAAAAAAAATCCTCACAACTTAGCCCACAAGCAACATTATAATAAATGGTGAAGAAATTGCAGTTGTCAAGGATTTCATTGTACTTGAATTAACAAGAAATGCCCTAGACAATGAGTCAGGACCAATAGGATAGTACCTAACAAGAATAACAGCCAACACAGACAAATATTTCGATGTCTTTTTGACTCATTCTTTACAACTATAAACTGAGGATATAAACGAGGACATGCTACAATTTTAATAAAGAGCTGTACCTTAGATAACAAATGAAATGTGTTCAGTAATGTTTTCTGGCACAACAAAATTATTATTTCAGTCATTATGTATTATTATATATGATGGAGTACTGGTATGGCATTATGGGTTAATGATCTGGACTGAAGGTCATTTGAACCATGAGGTTGGCAGTCTAAACTCACCAGCTGATCCTCTGAAACCCTGTACAGGGTTAATATGGGTCAGAACAAGCATGATGGCACTTAATAACATTATATATTATATCAGATATTGTATGTGAGATACATATAATACTTATTACTGCATGTGACATCCTACAATGAGTGTTTTTATCTGTTTAATTAGAAATATAAATAGCATCATATCTTTATCTAGAGTATTATTGTGAATATTTAATATGTTAGTAATACATGCATTTATTCCCTTTGTTGCCGTTGAGTGGGTTTCAACTAATAGCAACCCAGTATTGGGTTTCCAAGGAACGACTGGTGAGTTTGAACCACCTACCTTATATTTCAAACTGAATTTGCAGTCTTGCACTTATCTTATAGTGCTACACTGGATGTCCCTTTAGGTGTGGCTATGTAGCTTTGTAATAATATGTTGGATTGACCCTAGAGAATCTCCTAAATTTCTGTGAAGGCAGTTTATCATAGTTATCTTTATATCTTCAGTGGCTAATACAATGTTTGTAGTTGTGGTGGTTGTAAAATATTGTCTTGTCATTTCAATTCATAGTGATCCTGTATAGGGTTTCCAAGATGTGGTTGGTGAGTTTGAACTACCAAAGTTACAGCTCAAACTGACCTTGTGGTCAAGTGCTTATCCTATAGCACCACAACAGGACTCCATGACAATGTTTCAAATAGGATAAAACAGAAGCATTGCCTTAGAGTAAAATCTGACTCATGGGAAATGAAACATGGAATGTAGGAAGAATGAACCTGGGAAAATTTGAAGTTGTCAAAATGAAATGGAATGCATAAACATTGATATCTTAGGCATTAGTGATCCAGAAAATAATGAATTTTTTTTTTTTTTTTTAAAGCAAGCTCATAATGTTAAGGCCTAATGCTTCAAGCAGCGAGAACTTCGAGCAGCGAGAACTTCAAGCAGCGAGTGAGAACTTCGAGCAGTGAGCACTTCGAGCAGCGAGCACTTCGAGCAGTGAGACGTGTAGTGTGGAGCTCCAACAACAACAACACGGAATACTGGGCCACAAGGCTGTTTAACTGCAAGTTGCGGAAAGTCTCATCTCTCACACGTGGAGGGCCTGGAGGATTTGAGTTGCTGACCACGGGGTTCACAGCCAGGTTTTTAACCACTATACTACCAGGCCTTCCTTGAAAATGACAGATCGGGTAGACATGTAGTGAGGAGCTCAGTCAACAACAACACAGAATACCGGGTCAAGAGGACTCATGAGTTGGTGTTGGAACTCTGTAACAAATATAAAGGTATGTTTGGAGG
>NW_006408609.1:626906-630910 GCF_000296735.1 Chrysochloris asiatica
GTAACCACTACGCTACCAGAGCTCCTTGTGTATAAACATAGATGAAGAAAACTAAAAGAATAAGTGAGTAAATAAGAATTTCATAAACTTACATAATTTTAGATTTGAGAGAGATCATTGACATTAAATTTTACTTTATTACTTCTAAATATTATTACTATTATTATATTTCTTTTCAGAAGTACAATCCACTAAAGTCTCACATATCTTTGATCGACCTTTACAAATATATACAACTATGTAGTCATTATCAGACTTCTGGTCTTCCACTGTGAATCAGGGTCAGCAATTCAAATCCACCACTTGCTCCTCGGAAACTCTATACAGGGTCTCTATGAGTTGGAACCAATTCGGCTGTACTTAACAACAACAACTGCTATTATTAAAATAGAAAATATTACAAATATCTCAGAATTCTTTTACTGAGCTCTCCCTAGTCAAACAACTTTCCTCAAGTGTAAACAATATCCTTAATTTTATTATTTTAGATTAATTTATCCCATTTAAAAATTTCATATTTTTTATTCAGAAATATCTTGAGATTTTATTGATTTTGTAAGCAGCATAATTCATTCCTTTTCATTACCATTTTGTATTGCATTATATGAATATGGCACAATGTATTTATACATCCTTCTTTTGAAGGTGAACTTAGGTTTCTAGTTTTTAACTATTATGAGTAAATCTGACATAAACATTCTTCTTTGTCTTTTTATTATACCTCTGCTAGAAATCCTGACAATCTACTTCCAAAAAGTAGTGATTGAAAACTCTATGGAGAAATGTTTTATTCTGATACACATGGAGTCACTATGAATCAGAATTGATTTGGTGATAACTTTTTTTTTTTTAATATACCTTTGGTATACACCTAGGTGTAGGATTGATGAGTAATATAAAATATATGCTCAGCTTTAAAAGACTTCATAAAAGTGGTTTGGGTTTTGTTTATTTTTTTTGCCCAGGATTTATGACAATTTGTCGTCTCATCAACAGTGTGGGTCATTTAGTGGTTCCACTTCTATGCCAAGTTTACATTTTTACTTTGGTTGTATCTCATGAAGGTTTATATTTCTATTTCCCTTGTGGCTAATGATTTTAAACACATTTTCATATACTCATTAGTTATTTGGATATACTTATATGTGAGTTTCTTTAAGAATAATGTCTGTTTTTCCAAATTAGACTTCCTTTCTCTTATTGACTTGTAGGTGTTCTCTATACAATCCTGTTCTTTAGGGGAGAAAAAAAAAAACACGATAAAAAAATGAAAGCCATATATGTTAAGGGACTTAGACAAGGCACAGATGTAATTAATGTGAGAAAAGAACTGTGACACAATCCTCATACAAAGCAATATAATGCCTCTTCTAACACACCATTCCGGGGTAAATAAAAGTTATATAGTACCAGAAGTGTTGTCAAGAAACTTTACTATATTTTCCTAAATATATTTCAGTCCTGTTTGCAATCTTAGTCACTTTAATTACTTCCTCCCACCCCCAAAAAGAATTTTCTTCCTGGCAGCATACTGAATGAAAGTCAATAGGATAATAGATTTTCTTTTAAAAATAATTTTTCCTATGAAACTTATTTAAAGCAATGCAAACATTATAAATACTTTGTTGTTGTTGTTGTTGTTGTTTCTAAATGTTGTCAAGCCAGTTCTGACACAGAGCGACCCTGTATAGGGTTTCTGAGGAAGCGGCTGGTGAGCTTGAATCACCGACCTTGCGGTTCAATCCGACTTTGCAGTCCAGCGCATTAACCCACAGCAAGACACCAGAACTCATATTAAAACATTAGAAATATAATAAGTTTGAATAGACTATTTCATAAATTGTGGTTAAAGGCTGAAGAAAGGGGAAAAAAGGTTGGGGGGTACTTTCCTGTGCTGTACAGTGAAAATGAGGAAATAGGGCTAAATATTGGTGCAGTAGGAACATATTAAGACCTGTTGGCACTGCAAGGGAAGCACTGGACTGCTAACTACAAGGTTGACAGTTCAAAGGCACCAATTATTCTACAGGAAAAGATTATGCTTTCTGTTCCCATAGATTTAAAGCCTCAGAAACCCTTTACAGGGTTGCTTGCTATGAGTTGAAATTGGTTCAGAGAAAGTGAGATTGGTTTTTGGTTTGAGGAACATATGAGAGTATGAAATTACAGAATGCTGGTAATATGTATCAATATTCATGGCATATTGATATAAAAATATAAACCTATTACTCAGACAAGAGAAGGCATTGGGTATTCAGTGTACTAGAAACTACCAAAAAGAGGTAGAATTTACCAGTCTGAGAAAGAAATGAATTCTAATTAGAATCTATAAACTCTGGGCTACTGTCACATTCCTTATGTAAAAGCTAGGGGAGAGGGGGAAGATAAAAACTATTTCCATATAAATGTAAATTGACATTTGCTATTTTGAATATTATTGCATTTTGTTATGACTTATCCATAAGAGATTTATGTATTAAAATGTTGTTGCTGGTTCCTGTCTCATAACAATTATACATACAACAGAACTAAACACTACCCAGTCCTGTGCCATCCTCATAACTATTTTTATGTTTGAGCCCATTGGTACTGCCACTGTGTCAGTCCATCTCATTGGTTATCTTCCTTTTTTTGGCTGAGCCCTCTACACAACCAAGCATAATGTCTTTTTCCAAGGACGTAGTGGTTACGAGTCGGGCTGCAAACCTCAAGGTCAGCAGTTTGAAACTACCAGAGGTTCTGTGGGAGAAAGATGAGGCATTCTGCTCCCGTAAAGATTTACAGCCTCGGAAACCCTGTGCAGGGTCGCTATGAGTCAGAACAGACTCCATGGTACTTAACAATATCAACAACAATTCCCTCCTGATGTTGGTAAGTGCTGTGAAGCCATTTCTGACTCATAGTGATCTTATATAGGGCTTCTGGGGGATGGCTGGTGTATGTGAGCTGTCAACTTTGCAATTATCAGTCCGTTGTTTATGCTACAACACTGCAGATTTCCCTCATACAACACATCATTTGATTTCTTGACTACTCCTTCCATGAGTGTTGCTGTGATCCCCAGCAAAATAAAGCCTTTGAGAATTATACCAGGACTCAACATAGCATGCCCAAAGTTCTAAGGAGCATTCTGACTGTTTTCCAAGATAGATACTTTTGTTCTTCTGACAGTCTTTGTTACTTTCTGTATTCTTCACCAATAACATAATTCAAATGCATCAATTCTTCTCTAGTTTTTCTTATTCAGTGTATACCTTTCACATGCTTATGAGACTATTTAAACTATCATGGCTTGGGTCAGGTACACCTTAGAGCTCGAAGTGGAATCTTAAAGAAGACATATTGAAGTTGTTTTTGTTGTTGCAGTTGTTATGTCCCTCAGAGTCAGTTGCAACTCATAGTAATCTGATGCACAGCAGAACGAAGCACTGTGCAGTCCTGAACCATCCTTATAATTGTTGTCACATTTGAGCCCATTGCTGCTGCCATGCTATCAATCTTTCATTAGGGATTTCCTTTTGTGCTGTCCCTCCACTTTACCAAGTATCATGTCTTCACCATGGACTGGTCTCTCCTGATAACATGTCCAAAGTTCAAGAAATGAAGTCTTGTCATTATGGTTTCTAAGGAATATTCTGGCTGAACTACTTCAAACACAGATGTGTTTATTTTTCTGGAAGTCCATGGCACTTTCAGTATTCTTCTCCAACACCAAAAATCAAATGCAGCAATTCTTCTAAGCTATTCATTGTTCAATGTAAGCTATACATTGTTTCAGGTACATATGAGACCATTAAAAATATCATGGCTTGTACAAGCACATTTTAGTACTCAAAATTATATCTTTGCTCTTGAACACTTTAAAGATTTTTCTCATACAACACGTTGTTGACTACCCCTTCCATGAGTATTGGTGTGAACCCCAGCAAAATGAAGTCTTTGACAACTTTAATCCTTTCTCTGTTATCCTGATGTTATAGAAAGGTCCAGTTTTGAGAATTATT
>NW_006408609.1:631170-634354 GCF_000296735.1 Chrysochloris asiatica
ACACAAAGAAGTTTAGTAATTTCATTGCACTTACATACTTTGAGTACGTTAAATAGTTCTTCCGTGTCACAAATTATTAAGGTCTATTTATTTTAATTTTTTTAAACTTTTTATTGTGAATCGAGTGAAGGTTTACAGAGCAGGTCATCAATTTTATAGTTAACAATCATATACTTTGTTTCATTATAATGATGATAATACCCTCTGTGTACCATCCATTAACAGTATTTACATCTATTCACTTTAACTCTTTCATTCCTCCTTGTGTCTCCCACTAACTTCATTTTTGCTCTGTCATCCTCCTTCTTGCTGTACATTGCATACCCTCTCACCCATGTTAACATGTGTTTAGCAAAAACAAAGAGAACTTAAAATATACTGATAAAGATCAAAGACCACAGCCTTCAGTATGGGTTACACCTCAATGTAAAGAAAGCAAAAACCCTCACCAGTGGACCAGTAAATAACATCAAGAAAAATCGAGAAAAGATAGACATTGTCAAACACTTGATTTTGCTTGGATTAACCATCAACACTCATGGAAGCAAAAGTTAAAAAATCAAATGGCACATTGCATTAAGTAAATCTGCTGCATAAGATCTCTTCAAAGTGTTCAAAAGCAAAGATGTCAGATTGAGGACTAAGAAGTGTATGACCCAAGCCATGGTACTTTCAACAATCTCAAATGGATGTAAAATTTGGACAATGAATAAAGAAGACTAGAAGAATTGATGCATTGGAATTATGGTGTTGGTGGAAAATATTAAAAATAAAATATAAAATAGACCACTAAAATAAAATAAAATAAAGAAGCTGTGTTGGAAGTACAGCCAGAAGTCCTTAGAAGCCAGGATGGTCTGACTTTTTCTCTCATACTTTGCACACATCAGAAGGGACAAGTTACTAGAAAAGGACATGCTTCATTGTAAAGTGGAGGGTCAGAGAATATGAGGAAAATCCCCAATGAAATGTATTAGAACAGTGGAAGCAGCAATGGGCTCAAGGGTAGCAATGATTGTGAGGTTTACGTGAGACAGAGAAATGTTTCATTCTGTTGTGACTAAAATTGCTGTGAGTTGGTACCACCTTGACAACACCTAAAAACAACAACAAGGAATTAAAATACTTACTTATGAAGATCAAAGACTACAGCATTTAGGATGGGTTGCTCCTCTATGTAAATAAAACAAAATCTTCACCTGGTAAAAATAATAATAATAATAATAACACTAAGATAAATGAAAAAGGTTGACTTTGTCAAATAATGTATTTTACTTGGATCTACTATCAACACTTGGGGAAATAGAAAACAAGAAATCAAAGACATCGAGCTAACAAAGCTATTGCACAAGACCTTTTTAAAGTGTTCAAGAGTAAAATGTCAATATGAGGACTAACGTGCACCTGATTTGCATTTGAAAGTTAGACAATGAATAAAGAAGACCATAGAAGAATTGATGCATTTAAGTTATTTTATTCAAAATGAATATTAAAAGTACCACAGACTGCTGGAGGAACAAAAAAACCTATATTTGAAGAGTGCTTTTAGAAGACAGGATGGCCAAACTTTGTATCTCACACTTTGGATATATTACCAGAAGGGTTGAGTTCCTGGAGAAGGACATCATGCTTGGTAAAAGTGAAGGATCAGGGAAAAAGAGGAAGACACCCACCCCACCCCACCCCACCCCACCCCCCGAAGAAGGTGGATCGTCACAGTGGCAGCAGCAGTAACAAAGTTGTGAGGACAGTGCAGGACTGGGCAGTATTTTGTTCTGTTGTGATAGGGTCACTATGAGTTGGGACCAACTCAAGAGCATATTAACATAACAAATAACTCAGGAGCTTTTAAGCAAGGTGTTATGCAATTTCCATGTATTTGATTTTTTTTCTTGAATTTTCCTTTTGTTGATTTTTAATTTTTAGCATTATTATCTGAGAAAACTTTTGTAGTATCTTGCTGTTTTTTAATTTCAATGAGGTTTGCTGTGTGACCAAACACATAATCTATTCTGGAGCACTGTCCATGTGCACTGGAAAAGAATGCATATTGTGCTGTTGTTTGGTTGAATGTTCTTTATAGGTTTATGGGCTCAGATTGGTTTATTGTGTAGTTTAGTTCTTCTGTGCCATTTTTAAATTTCTTTCTAGTTGTTCTATCCATCATCAAAATTAAAATATCCTACTATTAAAATCGTCTTCTTTACTGTAAAGCTGCCTATTTAGTTCTTCAGTTCTATTAGAGTTTGATTTGTATATTTTGATTCTCTTTTATTAGAGACAGATATTTATTATGGTTGTTTTCTCTTGTTCAATTGAACCTTGATCATGCTATAGTATCCTTGTTAAATATTATGTTGGTTTTTTCCCATGAAATCTATTTTATTAGAAATCAAAATTGTCACACATGCTTATTTTTTATTGTAATTTGCTTGAAATGTTTTTTCATCCTTTGGTTTTTAGTCTATTTCTGTATTTGTGTATAAGGTATGTCTCTTCTATCCAGCATATTGAAGGATCCTATTTTCTTCTCTATTCTGCTACTCTTTGTCTTTTAACCGGTGCTTTCAATTCATTTACATTCAGTGTAATTATGAATAGGTATGAATTGATGCTGTCATGTTGTGTGCATCTTGTGGTGCTACTGCTTTCTTTGTTCCACATAATTTTCTGTGCTGAATTCATTTTGTTTGTGGGTTTTCTTTTCATTTGTACTTCTGTTATGCTGATTGAAAAAATAGAGGCATGAAACCATCCCTCCCACAACACTCTCTGCTCTTCTATTGGGTGCAATAATCCTTTGCAATTGCCACATAAAACTCAAAGACAATACTCACAGTTATGAGGCTTATTAGGGAATTTAACAGATGACAATTTGGGGTCTGCATGTCTTCCCATGCTGACTTCATGTTTTCTGTGTTCTTTCTTGTCAGTTTCCTCATAATTTTAATATTTCCATGTTTTCTTGAATTTTCATTTTCTTGGTATGCTTTGAAGTATTATTTTTCTTTGAGGTTACCTTATATTCCGTTAACGTTTCCCTCCATTTAGTGCAGACTATTTTATCCTGTAATCTATCTGACAGTCTCACCACCTGGATCTCTGTTCCTACATGTTTATCTTCTTTCAAATTGTAATTGTTTTGATCATAGACCCTCCTCCCAGATCCTCTGAATTAATTCTT
>NW_006408609.1:635044-637847 GCF_000296735.1 Chrysochloris asiatica
ATTTCTTCAATTCTACTCCTTTGCCCTTTCAGTGTATTGTTCATTTCTGATATTCTATTATTAATCATTTGGACCTCTTTCTGTAGGTTTTGTATTGTTTCCAATGTTGTATCTATCTTATTTGAGTGTTCCTGTTGTGCTTTCCTGACTTCTTCCTTATGTTTCTCAACCCCATTGTAAAGTGTTTTCATACATTTTATAATCATTATTTTGAATTCCTTTTCCAGCATTTCTAAGGCCTGACCTCCTTCCAGTATGGAGTTTAGGTCTACCTCAGCTCATTTGCCTCAGACATTTTATCTTGTTTCTGTTCATGTGCTGATATGATCATCTGCTTCTGCTTCTTGGGTTTGTTCAGTAGTTAACTGTTGCCTTAATACTTAATTGATGTGTGTTTTGGTGAAAGTAACTGAAGCCTTTATCTCACTGTAACAAAGGTAAAGGCCAAGGCTCTCCTTGTGACTATCCATTTCAATATAGTACACACATGCGTAATCCATGCTGTGGGTTAATGTGCCAGACTGCATAGCCATTAGAATTGCAAAATTGGTGGTTCAAGTTCACCAGAAGCCCTCAGAAACCCTATATAGGGTCGCTATGGGTCAGAACTGACTCGATGGCACTCAACAACAACAATCTTATTGAGAATCCTTTATATGCAACTATTTGCAATGTAATGAAAACAAAAATACTCACCACTGGACCAATAAACAACATTCTTATTATCAATAGAGAAAAGATTGAAGCTGTCAATGACTTTATTCTTCTTGGATCAACTATCAACTCTAAAGGAAGCAGCACTCAAGAAATCAAACGATGCATTGCATTAGAAAAATCTGCTGCATAAGACCTTTTTAAAGTGCTGAAGAGCAAACATGTCAGCTTGAAGACTAAGGTGAGCATGACACAAACCATGGTATTTTCAATAACCTCATATGCATGGGAAAGCTGCATAGTGAATAAAGAAGACTGTAGAATAATTGATACTTTTGAGTTATTGTGTTGGAGGAGAATATTGAAAGTGCCATGGGCTGCCAAAAGGACCAACAGATCTGTGTTGAAAGAAGTACAGTCAGAGTGCTCCTTGGAGGCAAGGATGGCCCAACTTCGTCTCTCATACTTAGGACATATTGTCAGGAGGCACGAATCACTGGAGAAGGATATCATGTTTGGTAAGCTGGATGGTCAGAGAAAAAGAGGAAGTCCTCCAACAAGATGTATTGGCCAAGTGACAACATCAATGGACTCAAGTGTGGCAACAATAGTGAGGTTGGCCCAGGACCATTCTGTTGTGCATTGGGTTGGTACTGACGTGATGGCACCTAACAACAACAACAATTTGCTTCCTTCTCTCTGACTTCAGGATTCTTGATTTACTGTTACATTTTGAGATACTCTTTAGGCTGTGTTTTGATGTATATTTGTAGGTTTATCCTGCTTCATGTACAAGTTTCTTGAGATTATAGAATTATTTTCTTTCTAATTTTTTCTTAAATATTCTCTCTGTCCCTTTCTATCATCTCTTTTGAAATTACCATGATATGTTTGTTAGGTCTCTTATTGCTCTATGGTTACATTGACCTATGATCAGGTTTTTTGAGCCTCTATTTTTGCTACCCTTCAGCCTCAGTAATTTTACCTGTGATACTCTAGTTCAATAATTCTTTCTTCTGACTTCACTGATTACTTTTTCTGCCTGATTAAATCTGTTATTAGATTATTCCATTGTGTTTCTCATTTTTGTTACTGTCTCTTTAATTTACAATACATGTCTGGTTTCATTTAATTTTTTTTTTTGGATACTCATTTTGCACAGGCATTATTTTCCTTATTTATTTTAGTCTTTTCCCATGTTTTCCTTTAGTTGTTTAAATCTGTTTAATATTTATTGTATTATATACTTGCATTCTTTTCATTATCCAGTCTTTCATAGTTGTAGATTCACTATGAAAATAGCAATTTGAATGATTAAACAGAAAACTTAGAGGATAGTGAATTTGTATAATGGGGGTGGAACATTTAAGAAAAGGAAGTTGATTGTAATCTCATGACTTGAAGAATGCAGTCATTTTCAATGAAATGTACCTATAGAAATTGATAAATTGGAGTGTGTTTTACTGTGATTATATTCTCACAACAACAGCATAAAATAATTAACATTTTGAAAAATAATTGAGCCAAATATTTGATAATGTAATAATGTAGTTTCAAATAATTATATTAGACTGATCACAATTGTTTATATCTCTACTCACTGCCAATTCTGATTTAGTGGTAAGATTCTTGCCTTCCAACCGAGATTAAAGCTAAGTTCCTAGCTGATACATTTCATGCACAATCATCCCATGTCTGTCATTGTAGGGTTGGGAGTTGCTATGAAGTTGAGCAGTTTTGAGCAGTTTCCAGAGGAAGACAGACTATTACACACACACATACACAAAATAACCTGAAAATTGGCTTCCAAAAAATCATGAAAACATCGTGAATCACAGTAGTGTAGTCTTATTGTGTATGACCATCAACTTGTCTGTTGGTTTGTAATACAGTGGTGGTTTACATGTTGTTGTGATACCAGAAGCTATGCCACTGATATTTTGATATTTTAAATGCCAACAGGGTCACCCATGGTGAACAGGTTTCAGCAGAAGTTCCAAACTATGATAAACTAGGAAGAAGGTGAGGCAGACTACTTCTAAATATTTAACAACTGAAAACCTTAGAAATAGTAACAAAATCTTGTTAAATACAGGACCAGAAGATGAAATAATTTTGAATTGTTGTTGTTGTTGTCAGGTGCCATCGA
>NW_006408609.1:639472-647668 GCF_000296735.1 Chrysochloris asiatica
TAGTGCCAGAAAATGAGCTCCTTGGTTTGGAAAGTACTCAAAATATGACTGGAGAAGAGCTAACTCCCCTAAGAAAAGCTGACTTTAATGACATAAACATAGCAAAACTTACTGGATCTTCTTTTGCTGAAGGAGTACAACTCAAAATGAACTACACACATCCATTAATAGTTGAAAGAGAAATGAGCAAAGTAAGAATCTAAGAAAATTGGAAGTTGTCAAAATAAAATGAAACAGAAAGAGATTGATATTCTACACATTTGGAAGTTGAAATGAACTGGAATTGGCTATTTTGAATCTGACAGTCATATGATTTTCTATGCCAGGAATGTCATATCAAAGAGGAATAGGATTGCATTCATTGCCAAAAAGAACATTTCAATATTTGTTTTGAAGAACAATGCTGTCTGCAGTAAGATAATATCCATATGACTACAAGGAAGACCAGTTAATACTACTAATATTCAAATTTGTGTTTTTGTTTGCATTTATTTTTTCTTAGATACTCATAACAGTTAAAGTCAGTGAAGATGAAATTGAAGGATTTTATCTACTCTTCAGACTCCTGGTGTGATGCTGAAGGATCAGCACTGTAATGAGAACCACAAGGTTGGCAGTTCAAACCCACCAGCTACTCCTTGGAAACCCTATACAGGATAGCTTTGAGTTGCGACCAGCTCAACAACACTTATCAACAACAACTTCTTCAGCCTGAAACTGATAAAATATGGAATCAAGATGCATTGATAATTACTGGTCATTATATGGTGAATTAAAATATTGGAATATTGATCCTGGAGTTGGAAAATATGATCCTGGAGTTACAAATGATGCTGGAGATCACGTAATAGAATTTTGCAATATCAATGATTATTATTGCAAATGCCTTTTAAATATAACATAGATAGCAATTAATTACAAGAACCTCGCAAGATAAATTACATAGGAATCAAATTAACTACATCTTTGGAAAGACATAATGGAAAAGCTCAATATCATCAGCTAAAGCAAGACCAGGGGCAGACTGTGAGACCAACCATCAATTGCTCATATGCAAGTTCAGATTAAAGTTGAAGAAAATTAAAACAAATCCATGAGTGCCAGAATATAGCCATGGCTATATCCCAATTGAATTAGAGGTGATCTAAAGAACAGATTTTATGCCTTAGACACTAATGACTGAAGAACAGGCAAGTTGTGAGAGGATAGCAAGGACAATATACAGGAAGAAAGCAAAATGTTATTTAAAAAGACAAGAATGAAAGGAAAGATTAAAACAGATGTCAGAAGAGTCTCTGAACCTTTCTCTTGATTACAGAGAAACTAAAGTGAATGGAAGAAATGAGAAAGTAAAAGAGCTAAGCAGAAAATTTCAAAGGGCAGCTTGAGAAGATAGGGCCTATTATAATAATGAAATGAGCACAAATCTGGAATTAGAAAACAAAAAGGGAAGAACACACTCAGTGTTTCTGAAATTGAAAGAACTGAATAAAAACACTCAAACTTCAACTTGAAATATTTGCAGATTCTATGGGCAAAATATTAAGCAATGCAGAAAGCTTCTATAGAAGATGGATGGAATAGTCACTTTACCAAAAAGAAAAAAAATTACCCAATGTTCAACCATTTCAAGAGGTATCGTATGTTCAAGAATCTATAGTGCTTGAGAAAGAAGTACAAGCTGCACTGAAAGTACTGGCGAAAATCAAGGTGTCAGGAATTCATGGAATACAAATTGTAAATTTTCAACAAACTGATGTAGCTATAGCACTGAAGACACACAATCATCTATGCCAAGAAATTTGAAAGACAGCTATCTTGCCAACCAATTGGAAGCAATGTATATTTATGCCTGGAGTCCTAGCGTGGTGCTGCAAGTTAATGCTCTGGACTGCAAGGTCGCTTTGAACCACAAGGTCAGTGGTTCAAACTCACCAGCCCCTCCTCAGAAACCTTACACAGGGTGACTGTGAGTTGAAACTGACTCTATGGTATCTACCAACAACAACATATTTATGCCTATTCAAAAACAAATGAACAAACAAATAAACAAAAACAAAACAATAAGCCAACAGAATGTGGAAATAATCAAATAACATCATTAATACCACCTGCAAGTAAAATTTTGCTAAAGATAATTTTAAAATGTTTGCAATAGTACAACAGGTTCCTGCCAGAAATTCAAGCCTGATTCAGAAGAGGATGTAGAAGTAGGGATATCATTGCTGACATCAGATGGCTCTCAGCTGAAAGCAGAGAATACCAGAAAGATGTTTACTTGTGATTTTTTGACTGTGCAAAGGTGTTTACTTGAAAATTTTAACTGTGTGGACCATAACAAAGCATGAATAGTGTTGTAAAGAATGGTTATTCCAGAGCATTTAGTTGTATGAGGAACCTGTACATAGACCAAGAATCTATCCTTCCAAAAGAACAAGGAGATAAAGAATTGTTTAAACTCAAGAGAGGTGTACACCTGGGTTGTACCATTTTATCATATTTATTCACTCTGTATGCTGAAAAAAATAATCTGAGAAACTGGATTATATGAAGAAGAATGGGACATCAGGATTGGAGAAAGACTTATTGACAACCCGCAGTAAGCAGATGATACAACTGTGCATGATGGAAATAAAGAGGACTTAAAATACTTACTAATGGACCACATGCACAAGGTGACAGATGGTGAATGCCTGAAAACACATCAACACAAAATCATTAATTAACTATAAATATGACATCACAATGTCTTGGAGAAAACAGACAATTTAACTTAAACAAAAACAATACACAGTGCCTCAAGCAAGTGAACAACTGGGAAAATACAACAGCAGAAATGGTATTGAAACTATATGATAAGGAATTTTAAAAAATGCCAACTAGACAACTTCAGCTGATTGTGAGAAAGATCAAGAAAACTACCAATGAAACAAAAGAAAAAATAGATATGAATATGAGAAAACTCAGGAAACAAGCTAACAAAATAATTTTTAAAATGGAAACTGTGTGAAAACAGCCATTAGAAAGCCAGAAGATTACCACTAACACTTCAGAAATAGATGATACACTGAAAGGGGGAAAAAAAGAAAAAGAAATTGAATGAATAGAGAGCCAATTATTGATCTTGAAGAAAATTATCTCAATATTCACATGTTAGAGGAAAACTCGGGAAAAAAATCTGAAGAAACCCTGAGATTTATGTCTGACACAAACAAGAGGAATAATTAATGTGTGATAAGAATTCCAGAGAAGGAAGAGACAAAAAAAAACCTCAGAGAATATTGTCCAAGACTTATTGAAAGAAAATATCTCTAAAATCATGAAAGATGAGGAGATAATCATTTAAGAAGCTAAATGAATTCCAAACAGGATAGACCACAAAAGAAAAATACCAAGACATATTATAATTAAACTTTTCAAAACCAAAGACAAGGAAACAATACTGAGAGAAGCTCAGGAAAACCCAAAAGTTACTGTGATAGTTAAGTTCCCGTGTCAACTGGATTGGTCCAGGATTCCAAATTGTTTGGAGGTTGTTAGTCAACTCTATGATGGTTGACAATGAGCAGCCAAACAATTGAAAGGGTATTTCCTTGGGGGTGTGGCCTGCTCACAAAATAATGAACATGCAGGAAAGACTCACTTTCTTTCCCTCTGGATCTGGATCTCACATATGGATCATACTCTAACCTCCGGTTCTTTAAATCTGAGTCAGTGGCCTGCTTTACTGTGTGTTTGCCTGCAGGAACTACCTGCTAAGTATACCTGGAAGTGGTGCTAGAGATACTCTGAGGCATATAAGCCCACCTTCCAGAAAAACTAGACACCCCCTGGAGGGACTTGCATACCTGCTCCTACCACATGGACTTGGGTGCTTCACACCACCAGTTCTGCAGCTAGTCTGCCTTGGCCACCTCTATCACTCTGCTGCCTCCCCTACTCCAGCACCATGTTCCAGCTTTGCAAACCAGATTTGGGACTCCTGCCTTCTGGTTCTCTGGCCAGGACATGTGACTCCTATTGGCCCCACCTGCCAATTTTGACTCAAATGACCCAGATTTGGCATTCTCCTATTGCTACAATTGTAAGCCATTTCCTTGAAATAAACTTTCCTTTATATATCTACATATATAAGTTTACATATATAAGTTTCATTGGTTTTCCTTCTCTAGAGAACCGAGACTAAGACAATTACCTATAAGAGAAAAATAATAAGACTAAGTTCTGACTTCTCAGCAGTAATCATGCAAGCAAGAAGACAATGGAATGGCATATGTAAATCTATGAAGGAAAACAATTGCTAACCAAGAATCATATGTCTAGCAAAACTGTAAAGAAAAACCATTGCCAGCCCAGAATCATATATCCAGCAAAACTGTCCATCAAACATGATGGCCGAACTAGGTCATTTTTAGACAAGCAAAAATTAAAATAATTTGTAAGGACCAGATGAAACTTGTAAAAATACTAAAGGGAGTTCTTTGGACAGAGAACCAACAATAGCAGACAACAAACTGAGACAAATGTACAGGACAATATTACCTAGTTCAAGCCATGTTTAGAAATATGAAAGTAAAATAGACCTATAAGCTTCACTGAAAATAAAAAACCAGAGCTACAGTTGAAATAAACAAACTAGTAAAATGAAAGAATAATGTAGTTACCGAACATCTAAATGTAGAAGAAATCAAATAGATTTCAAGAAAAAAATAAAACAAATGAATGAAAAATAACCTAACTGTAATCCCAAAAACTAGACCAAGACTTATTCCTTAACACTAGCCCTAGTCCACTTAACAATAATAAAAATACCTTAATGTTAAATGAAGTCCTAGGCTTAGCCTAGATCTAGCCATAGTCCCAACCCTAATCCTCAATCCTTATTCCTAAACACCTCCACCACTTCATTAAAAAAAATAATAATAATAAAATAAAATAGTTTTGAAGGTCAAAGATTATGATTCTCAATATGAATTGCACCTCAATGTAACATCATGATAAGTGCAGAAAAGATTGAAGTTGTCAAGGACTTCCTTTTGCTAGGATCCACAATCAACACTCAAGGAAGCAGCAGTCAAGAAATCAAATGATGTATTTCATTAAATTAATCTGTTGCAAAAGACCTCTTGAAAGTTTTGGGGAGCAAAGACATTGATTTGAAGACTAAAGTGTGCCTCATCCAAGCCATAGCATTTTCAATTATCTCATATGCATGTGAAAACTGGACAATGAATAAGGAAGAGCATAGAAGAATCAATGCATTTGAATGATGGCATTGGAGAAGAATATCGAAAGTACCATAGACTGCCAGAAGAACAGGCAAATTTTTGTTGGAAGAAATACCAGTCTAACTTCCTTAAAAGCTAGAATAGTGAGACTTCGTTTCTCATACTTCGTACATGTTGTCAGGAGGGACCAGACCCTGGAAAATATGATTGGTTGTTGTCATCAGATGGATCTTGGCTGAAAACAGAGAATACGAGAAAGATACTTGGAAAACATGATAAAATGGAGGGTCAGTAAAAAAGAGGAAGACCTTCAATGAGATGAGCTGACACAGTGACAACAACAACGGGCTCAAATACAGAAACCATTATGAGGATGGTGCAGGACTAGGCAGTGCTTTGTTCTTTTGCACATAAGGTTGCTATGAATAGGAACAAACTCAACAGCAATTAATAACAACAACAACAACAATTGTGTATGGAGGTGACAGAGGCAAATTATGTGGCAGCTAATAGCAGCAACAAAAGTGTCTCAGACTTCAGTCAGGAAAGGGTGAGATCTTTATGTTTTCATAGTCAATTAAACTGTGAACATTTTAATTCAGATAAGCAGGTATCCAGAAGGACTGGAATAACTAACATTAGGAAGGCCACCAGAGAGCATCCTCTCTTTATGAAAATGGGTAATTCTCAAGAATATGCCTGTTGTTGCTGGTGACCTTGAACCACCAATCTTGTGATTCAAACTGACTTTGCAGTCCAGTGCATTATTCTTCAGTGTCTCAACAGAACTCCAGAACATGCCCAGAAGACATATAATTCTCATTAACTTCTGTAAAGCTTCCACTTACTTGATACTAATGAGAAGGATTAACAAACTAACCTGGAAACTACTTTATACTCTAATTGTTAATTTAGAGACAATTGGCTTCTACTTCTCCTCTACATTCCAAGTCATGTTTAAATAGTTTTCATCATAATTTCTAGCTCAGGATGATAGTGCTAATAGGGTTTTGGAAATATAGACCTACAAACCAGGAAGATTAAAGGAAAATGACAACAAAAAATGGCTTATTAAGGATAATACAGAGTGGGGTGACTCCTATTTCAATCCTTGACTCTAATACCTATGTATTGTTATAATAGATGAAACAAGAAGTGTCATCTCTGGGTTTCTAATTTAGAACATAAATCCTGGAGAATGATGTCACTGAACAATGTTAAAATAGTCCATTTCACCATACTAATAGATTAATTCCTTTGTGGTAATGGAGTTCATGATCAAGTCTGTGGCCAGAAGCAAATTTTTTTGAGATATCATCAGAAACAAGACATTCTATAAATGATCACGAGTCATACACCCTGGTCATGGTGCTGAAAGAAGTCCCAGGTACACTGAAGGCATTTGCAAAGAACAAGCCTCTGGTTATTGATGGAATGCAAATTGAAATCTTTCAACAAATTAACGCAGCACTCACTCATCTATGCCAAGAAGTTTGGAAGTTAGCTATCTGGCCAATTGTTTGGAAGAGACCTATATTTGTGCCCATTCCAAAAAAGGTGAATCAACAGAATTTGGATCTTATTGGACAACATCATTAATATCACACTCAAGTAAAATTTTGATAATTTAAAAACAACTGCAAGAGTACACTAGCAGAAAACTTCAAGAGGCTCAAGCCAGACTCAGAAGAGAATCTGGAATGAGGTATATCACTGTTGTCATCAGATGGATCTTGTCTGAAAGCAGAGAATGCCAGAAAGATACTTGCTGTTGTTGTTAAGTGCCATCAAGTCATTCCGACTCACAGGGAGCCTGTAAAGTATTTCAGGGGAGTGACTGTTGAGCTTGAACTGCCTACCTTGTGATTCAACAGACCTTTCAGTCAAGTGAATTAACCTGCAGCACCACACCAGAACTCCAGAAAGATATTTACCTGTGCCTTATTAATTATGCCAAGATTAAGAAGAACAAACAGAACAGAGAATACTGAATGGTTTAAAATTAGGGAAGTTGTGCATCAGGATTCTATTCTTTCACTTTATTTGTTAAATCTGTACATTGAGCAAATAATCTGAGAAAATGGACTGAAAGAAATGAAAATGAAGACGGCATTAAGATTGGAGCAAGACTCATTAACAGTCTGTGATATACAAATAATACAATCATTGTTTGCTGAAAAGTGAAGAGGACTTAAAATACTTGCAGATGAAGTTCAAACATCTAAACTTTCAGTATGGCTTGCATTTCAATGTAAAGAAAACAAAAACCTTTACCATTGGACAAATAAATAACACCATGAAGAATTAAGCATCAGTCAAGAAATCAAACAACATATTGCATTAGGCAAGTCTGCTGCATAAAACCTTTTAAAGAGTTTAAGTACAAAAATATCTGTTTGAGGACTAAGGTGCACCTGACCCAAGCCATGATATTTTCAATAGTTTCATATGCACGTAAAAGTAAGACAATGAATAAGGAAGACCATAGAAACATTGATGCATTTGAGTTATGGGATTGGAGAAGAATATTGAAAGTACCATGGACTACTTACTAGAAGAACAAAAAAATCTGTGTTGGAAGAAGTACAACCAGAATTCTCCTTAGAAGCCTGACTGCCAGACTTAATCCCCCATACTTCAGACATATTATAAGGGGAAACCAGTCCCTGAAGAAGGACATCATGCTAGGTAAAATGGAGGATTCACAAAAAAAAGAGGAAGACCCCCCAACATGATGGATTGGCACAATGGCAGCCATGGGCTCAAGCTTAACAAAAATTGTGAGGACTGTGCAGTGTTTCTACATAGTGTCACTGAGTGGGAACTGATTTGAACGCACCTAACAACAACAACAACAAGAGGCCAAGGCACGAGGGATATCATTGCTGATGTCCAATGGATCTTGGCTGAAAGCAGAGAGTATCAGAAAGATGTTTACCTGTGCTTTATTGACTAGGCAAAGGTTTTC
>NW_006408609.1:648173-649497 GCF_000296735.1 Chrysochloris asiatica
CATTAGGCAAATCTGCTGCACAAGACCTTTTTAAAGTGTTGAAAAGCAAAGATGTCAGCTTGAGGATTAAGTTACACCTGACCCAATCCATGCTCTTTTCAATAACCTCATATGCATGCGAAAGCTGGAAAGTGAATTAGGAAGACTGTAGAAGAATTGATGCATTTGAGTTATGGTGTTGGAGGAGAATATTGAGTGTTATGGGCTGCCAAAAGAACCAATAGATCCGTTTTGGAAGCAGTGCAGCCAGAGTGCTTCTTGGAGGCCAAGATGGCCAAACTTCGTCTCTCACACTTCAGACACACTCCATATTATCAACATGCTGTAGATTTGTAGGATCAGTACTAGACTGTGAACCATAAGGTCAGCAGTTCACACTCATCAGCTGCTCCTCAGAAACCCTACACAGGGTCAATATGAGTCAAAACAGATTCAACCATGTCAAATTCGCAAGGTGGATTGCCTTGAGCTTGAGACCAGGTTTGGTGCTGGAAAAGGACAGGACTAGCAAGCCTTATCTCTTTCAAAGTGAGATAAAGTTTAGCTTAGGAAAATCTTCATCAAATTACTTAGTTAATTGTAGCACAGAATGTTCCCGGAAGAGTGGCAACTAGTCTACCTTGGAGTAAGTATAGATGCCATAAAGTCAGCAGTTTGAGCATTAATATGGTTGTTCTCTTCTTGGTTTGGGGTGCCCTTCCCTGAGGTGCAATGCTGATGTCACCTTCACTACATAAGCCACAAGGCAAGACTTTGTTTTTGTGATTTTTGCCATCTCCACCTCATTCTTGCCTGCAGATTGTTTGTTGGCCTTTGATGGATTAATTGCCCAATTTCTTTATTACCCCATTCCTGTACTCTGCACCTGTCAAATGGCACTTAACAACAACAACAATTTCAAGTAGTTGAATTTGGGGGCCCAGATAAAGGCAACATCAAAGAAGTCTTAACTATAGCAATCAAAACCAATAGTGACAGGCCATAAAAATATGGTCACCACCAATCAGAGAACAAGAGATTAGTTTTGTTGTTAAGTGCCAGCCAGTCAGTGCTGGCTTATTGGGACACTATATACAGTTTCTGATTCAAAAGACAGCCGAGCATCTTAACATTCTTTTCCCACATTTACCCATTCAAATAATGCCTCAGCCCTTGTATCTTAGAGTCCTGTTTTTCCAAGATTGTGCATACGTCATTATTTACCTCTGGGCCACTTAGCCCATGAAAACCTGCCTAACTGTTCACCCATCTGCCTTGCTCTTCTATTTCCCTCCCTCTTCTTGTGTATTGCCCTCTCCCCAGCTCACAAACTATCCTGTGTCTA
>NW_006408609.1:669247-673313 GCF_000296735.1 Chrysochloris asiatica
GTGCCGTGGAGTCGGTTCCGACTCATAGCGACCCTGTACGGGGTTTCCGAGGCTGTAAATCTTTACGGGAGCAGAAAGCCTCATCTTTCTCCCGCGGAACAGCTGGTAGTTTCGAACTATTGACCTCTCCATTCGCAGCCCGATTCGTAATCACTGTGCTACCAGAGTTCCTTACAGAGATGCAAATCAAAACAACAATGAGATATCATTTCAAACCAGTATAACAGCAAAGTTTGAAAATGCAGAGGACAATAATGCTGGGGAGGATATGGAGAGACTGGGACACTCAATCATTACTGGTGGGAATGCAAAATGGTCCAACCACTCTGGAAAACATTATGGCCCTTCCTCAGAAAGTTGGAAATGGAAATACTGTATAATCCCTCACTTCCTCTACTTGGTATATATCCACAAGAAATACAAGCCAAAACATGAGTAGATCTATGCACACCAACGTTCATTGCAGCACTATTCAGATGGAGACAGCCTAAGTGCCCATCAATGGAAGAATGGATAAACAAACGTTGGTACATATACCCAGTGCAATATTATGCTACCTTGAAGAATAACAAGGAAGCTGTCTATAAGCCACTGCATAAGATGGATGAACCTTGAAGACATTATGTTGAGTGAAATTAGTCAGTCACAAAAGGGCAAATATTGTATTAGACTGTTATTGTAAATGCTTAAGAAAAGATACCCATAAAAAAAAGGGGGAAAAAAAACTTTGATGTTAACCACTAGCGGTGGGGGAGGTTGGGGGAGGTGGAGGGAGGCCACAGCAGAGCACAGGATAGGGGACAGACACATCAGAGTTCCGGTGTTGGGGAGGGCAATCCACAAGAAGAGGGAGGGGTGTAAGAACAAGGTAGATAGGGGAACACTGAGACAGGTTTGCATGAGCTAAATGTAACAGAGGTAAATAGTGATGCATGCTCAAACTTACAACAACAGGGCTCTGTAATACAGGGATTCAGGCATAGTCTGAAGAGGGGAAATAATACTAAAATACTGGACTGTCTTATGAATATCGGCTTCCTTTGCCTACTATTATAAAATTGACACTTGACTGAGATAGAAAGGAATGTAGGGAAACATGATTACAGAAAGTTTGTAAGCCCGTCTTTGGCTAATAACTGATCGGAATACCTAAAAGGGGTTCTGGAAGTTGCCATACTGAAATGGGACTTTTGTGGAGCCTTTGTAGTATATAGGACCTTAGGTGAAATCCTGAGGCCCATCCAAAATATTTTGAGGTGGGACATTCTAATCTGAAAGGACAAACAGACTAGCCAGGAACAGCTAGAGCGAGTGACAGAAGATACATCTTCAAAGAAAGATCATCAGGAAAAACCCAAAACAAAAATGGCAGTATGATTGGCTACTACAAGAATAAGCAAGTTGTTCACCGGGAAGCCATTAAGGCAAGCAATCGAGTTCCTTCAGGGCAAACTCCCCTCTAAGACTGAAACTCAAAGGGAACACATGAGCAGGCATGTAAGCTTGCTGGCAATCACATTGGTCTACTGATAACTGGAATTGGGGAAAAGGTACCAATGAAGAAATGGACTGGGTTCAGCCATGTTCCATAGACTTCCGTTGACCTAGAGATGAGAGAGAGAAGAGGAAGGCTGGTTGGTCCAAAGCGTGGTGAAACTTGGGGACACCTGAGCCCATGGACAAGGGCATAGCCACAGAGGGTTAGAGCTGAGAGTGAAACATCGAGCTGATATGAAATGAGGGGATGCACACAAGAGTGCCCAAACTTGCAGATAGTAGCCTTTTGACCTAGCTTGATGGCTTGATAATCAGAACTCTACTAAAGGAAGATTTAAAAAAAAAATTTTTTTTGATAAAGGAAATGAGGGTAAATTGCTACAATTTGAGAACCTGACCTATGTTCATGTAGATATTAGCTCAAAATACCAACAGAGAAGGGTACTTCACATCATGTATCAATGCCATCCCCTCTGTATACAGAGTAGATAGTGAAGGGCAACTTAGACATTGGCTACCTAAAATGAGGGGGTGATAAATGCATAAAATGACTGGCTTTCAAGATTTCCAAGATTGAATTTAGTTTAAGAGTGGGTGTGGGTGGGAGCTAGATCCCCACTGAATAGTTTTTATCTTGTCCAGATGAGTCTGGTAAAAAGAGACAGGGATAAGATGCTTATGATTCATTAGTGAGTAATAGTAATTATGGCTAATTGTGACTGTCACAATTATAAAGAAAGAATTTTGTAAAAAAAAAAAAAAAAAAATCTTACAGTCCAGAAACAGAAGACCCTAGGACCATCAAGGGCAAACAACACAAGCAGAATGTGGGACCTTATCCAGAGAAGCAGCAACACCAGAAATGGAGACAGTGTTGGGGACATGGAGAGAGGGAGCAGCTAAGGACTTTAGATTCATGGAAAAAGAGGGAGTGATAGCTAGAGGCCAGGAAGCAGACTTGCAGAATGTGCCCTTTTTTGGTGTAGATTATAATATATGCCTGAGTGTTTAAAAAGAGAGAGAGAGGGCTAAAACTAATACAAGAAATGCTATTAACTGATGGTACATGTAGGGGATTATAATCTGATGGTACATGTAACGGACTATGATCATTGTTTTATTATAATTTATTACAATTTTATTACAATGATCATAATCCCTTACATGTACCATCAGTTAACAGCATTTCTCTCTCTGTTGAATGTAAAAATGATGATCTTCCCTGTAAACTTTTACTCAATTCACAATAAAAACTTTAAAAGAAAAAAAGAGAGAGAGAGAGAAGGTAAGGTTAGCTCTTTTGTAGGGAACTGCACTTGATAGAAACTGCACTTTAGGACCTAGCATTCTGATCTGTAGTCTCAGAAATATGATTTCTTGGCACACCCTGAATCAGTCAGTCTCCAGAGGATTAACTCAGGCTAACCATCTCAGAGAGTCTAATTTACAAGACAACCAAGTGAGACATAATTATTATTAAATAAAACATATTGCTATCAAGAGGACTGAATACTTCTGTTTACTGATCAGCATATTCTTTCCCTATAGGCAAGTTAAATAATAATTATATGATTTCACAGTCAACACGGGAATAAAGCAAGAACAGTTAATTGGGTATTTTATTGCCTAATGTCATCAAGCTGTAAGAATGTGAAATTCATCTCAACAGATATAACAACAGTGGTCAGTTGCTGATTTTTGGAAGATGGGTTCCTAAAAAAATATGTAAGGAAATCTCCCAAAGGTAAATAGATATAAAGAAGTTGATGACATTGCGCATACTGAGTAATATATGAATATGCATTTTGTTCGGTTTTAAATGTCGAGAAATACATTGCTTGACAGCCTGTGGAAACATTTGTCTAAGAGCTAAGAGCTTCTGAGACTCTTAAAACTTTCTGAGTCATCTGTAACTCTGTAGATAGCAGTTCTCATCATTTTGGGTCTCAGATCCTCTTAAATTACTAGCAATTATTGACAATCCCAAGGAATTTTTGTTTATTTAGTACCTAATGCCAAATCTGTTCTTGAGATGGTCTCTGAATTCAGCTGGGATGTATTTCCTGTGTATTCCTTCTGGGGAGACCTATGCATGTAGTCTTGTTTTTTTGTTTTTGAAACAAGATATGTTCAGTGAATAATTCACTGGTCTTTGCAAAATTATATCATGTGATCTCCAGCAATGTTTCTATCACCAAGGCCATGTTTTCCAGCTACTGATCTTACCTTATTGTTTCCAACTTTCGCATCTCAATCACCAGTAATTATCAATGCATCTTGACTGCAAGCTTGATCAATTTTACACCAAAGAACTTTTTAGAATTCTTCAATTTTACCATCACTGGCTTTAGTGATTACTGTGTAAATTTGAATCATATTGGTATTCACTCTTCTTCCTTGTAGGTGTATAAATATAATTCTATTGCAGGCAGTGAAAGATCTTCAAGATAGATCATGAAATGCTCTTTTTGACAATGAATATGATGCCATTCCTCTTCAATTTGTCATTCCAGGCATAGTAAACTATGTGATTTTCTATTTCAGCACAGGAAGTACCAGTCCATTTCAG
>NW_006408609.1:673618-677824 GCF_000296735.1 Chrysochloris asiatica
GAGTGCAAAAGACCTCTCAGTGATATCATACAATTATTATATAAAATTGTTTTCTAGTTTTGACCCTGGGACTCCCTGAAAGAATCTAAAGGACAGCCAAGGCTCTACAAATCACTCGCTGAGACATACTACCATAGAGAATTAAGGAGCCTTGCTGGTGCGATAGGATAAGCACTGCACTGCTAACTGCAAGGACAACAGTTCAAACCTGGCAGCGATCCACAAAAGAAAGATGAGGGTATCTGCTCCCATAAGAATATACATTCTAAGAAACCCTATATAGGGTTACTAGGAATCAGAATTGAAACAGTGGTAGTGGATTTGGGTTTTTGTTTTGTTTTGATTCTGGTGGTGGAGTTGCTATAGGATAAGCACAGGACTGCTAATCACAGAGTTGGCAGTTCAAGACCACCACCTGTTCTACGGGGAAAAAAAAAATGAGACTTTCTGCTTCTGTAAAGATTTACAGCCTCAGAAATTTTATAGATATGAGTCGGAGTGGTCTTGATAGCCATAGGACGTTAGAGGATTAAGGTTTCTCCAATAACTATACTTCCTTGGGCTGCTGACTCCCTTTTGCCTTCTTCCTCACCTCCCAACCTACCTCCTTACAGCTTGAAAACAAACCCATTACCATTTGAGTTGATTCACACCCATTCATATGGAATCACATTGTAAGTAGACCATTTATTTCCTTTCTTTGTTTTACATTTAATATATGAGTTAGTTACACCACTTGCTGTCATTCAGTGAACCAATCATACATGCACCAGTGAAAATTGTTGGTTGGTAAAACCAAGAAAGACAACAATCAAAAACAAGAAAGAAACATTTTTTGTATGTCAAAAGGATCTAAACTGGTGAAAAATCATATGAACAAAAGAAAATTCTAAAAGAATAGTTGTAAGCCAAGAGACATTTCCTTAGGCAAGGAGACCTGGAGGAAAAGAACATGTATTTAATATGCCAGAGAAATTTTGAGTCCTGGTGTGACACTATGGCCTAATGCGTCAGACTACAAAGTTGTTTGAACTGCAAGGTCTGTGCTTCAAGCTCACCAGCTGCTCCTTGGAAATCCTATACAGGGCAGTTGTGGGTTGGCGTTGACTCGATGGCACTTAATAATGACGTATAGTAGGATTAGGAACACTAGTGCTGCTGTGATTAAGCACTTGGCTGTTAACTTAAGGTTCGGTGGTTTAAGCTGACCAGCTTTTCTGCAGAAGAAAGATGTGGCAGCCTGCTTCTGTAAGATTAAAACCATCAAAATTCTGTGGGGCACTTATACTCTGCCTAATGAGGTAATTCTGAGTCAGAATCGACTCCATTGTAGAGATAAAATGTGCATAGTGGGATTGAGCTGCAATTACATATTCTGGGGTTCAACACTGTCACCTTCATGCTAATTGACCTTGGTTTATTTACACTAGACTCTTTAGCCCAAAATTTACTTATCTATGGCTGCTATAACAAAAATACCACAAGTGTGTGGCTTTAGCAAAGAAATTTATTTTCCCAGTGTTCAGGAGGCTAGAAAACTGAATTCTTGGCATTGGCTCTAGAAGAAGGCCCAGATCTGTGGATCTGGAATTCCTTGGAAATGTGGACGTGTTTTGGCATCAATCTTCACCTGGGTCTAGGAGGTTCTCATTGTAGGGACCTCAGTCACTCCCAGCTTTTCTTTCTTAGTAGCAAAGAAATCCCTTCCTCCTTTGCTTGCTTCTGTCTCCTTTTATCTCTTGTAAGATAAAAGATGTGGCTAAGAAATGGTGTTATGTGAGTAAGGATGTGACTTAAATAAAGGTCTAACAAGTGAAGGATGAACTTGAGTAAGACTGGGACTAGAGTCACACACCTGTTGTAAGATTGTGATTCAAAATACAATGTACACTAATCCTACCTCATTAGCAAATAAAACTAAATATAATTCAATGCCACTGACTTGATTCTGAGTCATATCAAAGCAATGCTGAGTTTCTAGGAGTACAGATTTTTACCAGAACAGATGTCTCATTTTTCTCTCATGAAGCTACTGGTGGGTTTGAACTGACAAACTTGTGGTTATCAACACAGGGCCTAACCTACAAGTTTCCATTATTAATATAAAGTTTAGGATTTACAACACATCATAAAATGGAAGATAATTAAATCTGGTCATAAAATGGAGGACAATGACGCAAAACTGAGGATCATGACATAGTCAAGTTGACTCATATTTTCAGGATATAGAATTTAATACATAGCATTTACCATCCATGTTTTCTCCAAATGCCAGTTATCTCTGTATAAACCTGTTTTCCTATCTGAGCCCATATTTTTATATTATTAATTTTTTTTACATTCCTATTAATTACCTTTTTTTCTAGTCATATGGCTAGAATCTTGAACCCAAATCATAACCACCTATGCCTCTTAACCACACCATGCCTACTTCTTTAGATGCTGCACTATCATGTTTTAGCTCCTTACTGCTAAGCCTAAATTTGTTCAATTGTGAGACAGAAACTTTTCAAGAAAGTATGCATGCACCATGCCACTTACTTTGAAGTCCAGCCCCATCAGTCCATTCTAAGTAATAGAATCATATTTAGCAGAGTCCCAAGAAGGTCTCCAGATAGGTGGGTGTGACATTAGTATATTAATTAGTTGACAAAACATTTCTTTCCAGTATTATTGGGCAAAATAGAGCTATTAGAAACATTCCATCTAGAATAATTTGGCTTTATTATTTCTGTTATTTTACCATAGGGCCCATCAGACCCCTAAGGCAAAGTAACAATAAAGTGATGAAAGGAACAATAATTCACTGAAGGTTACTGATATATCAGAGTGTTTTACTTCATTATTTGTGATTGTGCCCTTTAAAGTTCCTATAGTAGTATTCTATGTTGTTGTTGTTATGTGCCGTCGAGTCGGTTCCGACTCATAGAGACCCTGTACAGGGTTTCCGAGGTTGTAAATCTTTACGGGAGCAGAACGCCTCATCTTTCTCCCGCGGAGCAGCTGGTAGTTTCGAACTGCTGGCCTTAAGGTTCACAGCCCAATTTGTAACCACTACGCTACCAGAGCTCCTTATAGTAGTATTCTATAGTTATCTGGTTTTTTTTTTCTATAGTTAGTTATCTGTTTTTCATTATCACCTTTTTACTATTGCTAAAACAATCGATGTCTGTCCAAATTAATTTATTTTATTCATCAAGCTTGATTAATATGAATTTGTCATTGTGACAAATACCAGTGATATACGATACTGAAAAAAAAAAAAAAAAGTTAGGTTTGATGATTTTCACTTGTAACTCATGATGTCATCACTAATGACCCAAATGGAGCTTTCCTAGTTGATTGATACAACAAGCGTCCGTACCAGAAATCTTCAAACACGCTACTATTCTTTATTTTATATTATAAGGGTTTCCACCATATTTTTTAAATTATGCTATTGGTTTTGTACTCTAAATCCACATTAACAGTAAAATCAAACTCTATACTTTCCTTTACAGATATATTAAATGTAAAAATATTTTCTTAGTAAAATTTTCAATTATATTAATTGTGAGGAAGTAACTATAAATTGCTGGGTTTGGTTAAAAAAAAAAATTAAGGAGTTTTACCAATTAATTAAATTTTATTGTTAGTTCCCATAAAGCTAATCCCAACTCAGAACCATTTCATGTGTGCAAAGTTGAACTGCTTTATCAGATACCAAGGCTTTGATTTTTGGAAATGGGTCACCAGGTACCTGGGGATAAGATTGAACTGCCAGCCTGTTGGCTATTAATCTTGTTGTTGTTAAGTGCCAACCTGTCAGTCCCGACTCATGCCAAACCGTTATAGGATTTCTAAGGAGCAGATGGTGAATTTGAACCTCCAACCTTGCAGTTCACACTGACCTCATAGTCCAGTACTTACCCTAACTCCATACCAGGACTCCAGATATGAGTCTAGGGCTTAGCAATTTGCACCATCCAGGGTCTTTCTAAAAAAATTTTGATATCAAAATATTTCCTTGGAATAAATGAGCATGTCAATATTTTCTAATTTTGTATTGCAGAAGGATACGTATATCTGTATGTGTAGTTGACATCTATTGTTTCTGGCTTCCTAGAATCCATGTATCATTAATAAAACCACCTGATATATATATATATGTTGTTGTTGTTGTTAAGTGCCGTCGAGTCGGTTCCGACCCATAGCGACCCTGTACAG
>NW_006408609.1:678014-686209 GCF_000296735.1 Chrysochloris asiatica
TTTTCCTGCATGGGCATGATATCTCCTACACTTTGTATTCTGTAAATAGTTTTAAAGTTCTTCCTTTCATCATAGAAGCCAATCAAAAGAGAATGCCTAGAACTTCTACACTCCAAATTCTTCCTCAAAATAAAACTTTACAGCTGGGTTTCAAGTTTTTCAGGGGTGGGTAGTTCACAGGTGATAAATTCTCAATCACTGCGTTCCTATCTCTTCCAAGACTGGTTCTTAGAAGATTGTATTTTTCCTTTGTTT
This sequence comes from Chrysochloris asiatica, assembly GCF_000296735.1. Classification (NCBI taxonomy): domain Eukaryota; kingdom Metazoa; phylum Chordata; class Mammalia; order Afrosoricida; family Chrysochloridae; genus Chrysochloris; species Chrysochloris asiatica. The sequence goes on from NW_006408609.1 coordinate 678,270, forward strand.
TATGATTTAGTTGTTTTGATTCTCTTGGGAGCAATCTTATTGTTCCAATCAATTCAATTTCCATTATATGCACGTAACCAAATAGTCAGATGACATAGTAGAAAAAGAACAGAAGCAAAAAATTATAGATTATAGATATCATTTTTTATGTCTTGTAAGTCTATCTCAGAAATAACATAATTAAATTCCAATAATTTTGGACTACTAACTAAAGTGTATTAGTTTTATTCTATCTGCTTTGTTTTGATAGAGACTCAAAGTTGTGACTAATCTAATAGCAGCTAAGTATCCAACCTCACAGAGTAAGATACTAAGTTATTTCTGAAACAAGTTCCAAGGTACCATATATTTTTTTTTAACACAATAACACACTCTAAGCTACTGTCATGGTTTGAATAGTGTCCACAAAAGTATGTACCAACTTGACTGGGCCATGATTCTCAGTTTGGAAGTTATATAATGATGTAATGTGACAGTTATGTAATGATTCCCCATCATGTGATGTGATAAAACAGCAAAAGTACTAAGAGTGGAATGCCACACCTTTAATTCCACCACAACCCTGATCCTAAGTAAGGGGAGTTTTTCTGGGTGCAACACCTTTTACATGCTATAGATAAAAGAAAATAAACATGAGTAGAAAAGAGAAGGGCTTACTACCACCAAGGAAAAAGATCCAGATGTGAAACGTGTCCTTTGGATCTATACTATGAGGCTTATAGAGCCATTCTATCACTTGTTTCTATTATCCTTTTAACAACTTTCAGTTTGAAGCTGGTGTTACAGGACTTGCATTTAATTCCTGACATGATCTAAAAAGTCTGGCAAAATTGTATCGTATGATCTCCAGCAATATTTCTATCATCAAAGTCATATTTTCCAATTACAGATCCTTCCTCTTTGTTTCCAGCTTTCACATTCCAATCTCTAATAATTATCAATGCATCTTGATTATGTATTTGGTCAATTTCAGGCTGAAGAAGCTGGTAGACTTATACAACTTCGTTATCATTGGTGGTTGGTGTAAACATTTGAATTACAGTAGCATTAACTGGTCTTTGTATTATTCTATTGTACTTCAAGATAGATCTTTAAAAGCTCTTTTTGACAATGAATGTAATACCATTCTTCTTCAATGTGTCATTCCCAGCAGAGAAAACCACTTGATTGGTAAACTAGAGGGTCAGCAAAAAAGGAGAGAAGCCCTCATGACATGAATTGACACAAAAGTCACAATGAAACATTTAAACATACCACTGATTTTGAAAATGTCACAGAAATGGACAGCATTTCATTCCATTATACAGGAGGTCACTAAAAGTCAGAGCCAACTGGATTGCATCTAACAACAATAATTATATTTGAATGATTCTAAAAGGCTTTTAAATAAATTTACAAGGGATATAAAAAATATACAGCCAATTAGTTTCGGTGTTTGGAAAACTGATTTGCTCTGTAAACGTTCACCCAATTCACAATGAAAAGTTGTGTTTTTTTAACGAAAATACATGAACCAAACAACTATTATCATATGAGAATAAAAGTAATTTTATTGATTTCATTTAGATTGACACACTTGTATTATTTACTAAGTATTTTGATGTACTTTATATATATATACAGAGACAGAGAGAGAGAGAGGAGTCACATATATTTTTCAAGCCTGACACTAAGATTTGGTATAGTTCACAATTATAAATTCTTCAGTCAATGCATATGTATTTCAGGTAAATATTGTTACTTAATTTACTGCTATTGCTGAATGAAAATGATTAGTTGCTTTTTAAAAATGTAGTAGATTATTGAAGAAATTGTTTATGCACACTTGCATATTTCAATGGAGGACTGATGATGTCAGATTCAAGTTCTCTAAACTAAAGCATTTAATTAAGAAACAAATAAAATGATTAGAAATATTCTAGAAACGTCAAGGTTTGATGTAACATAATCAAATTTCATTACAATGAATAAGATTCAAAATTAATAAAAGATTTTATCTAGGCAAGAATAACTTGCAAAATATTGTTGTTGTTAAGAGCCATTGAGTCAGTTCTTACTCATATCCACCCTTTATAGGATATCTGAGGAGTGGCTGGTGAGTTTGAACTTCTGACCTTGTGGTTCAGACTAAACTTGAGGTTGGGTGCTCATCCTCTGGTTCCACACCAGGACCCTTAATAATATGTGTTTTATTAGTTTTATTTAAGTGTCAATTCTAAGGCTACTAAATTAAATGATGGTTGGTGATTATGAAATCAGCTTATTATAAATAAATCATATTGGATTTTCATAATATCTGCCACAATTATGTAGCTGGAAGTCATTTAGTTTGTGAAAAACATTTAGTAGATTTTTGTTTTGTTTTATTTTTATAACAATGGAGTCCTTTGTATGCATGTGTATTTTATCTTCTATTCCACGGTTATTTTACATTAAATTGCATTAGATCAGACTTGTTTTTTAGCCCTTCTTACCAGTGATGTCACACAAGCAAATGTTTCAAATAATGTATATATGGTTACTTTTCACAGTTTACATGAACATTTTTAGGTAGAATATCCAATATGACTATATATATTATTGTATTATCATCTTATATTTTTGGTTGTCTTACCTACATTTATTTAAAATGTGATAATGGTATCAGAATTTTCAAATTGTTTCCTATCCATTTAAGGGGCTTCTCTACATTTGAAGATATTCACTTAAAGGTATAAGACATAATGGTACACAACAAATGTGTTTCTTTAGAAGGCACAATAGAAGTGGAAGTGGTGTTAGGCAGTAAATAGATCATTATCATTAAAATTATATCTTTGCTTTTAAAATAGTTGCATGTAAAGCAATGTTTCAATAGGTTGTATTTTCAGCTAATTTTATCGTAATTCTCTTTTTATATTATTATTCCAAGGCTGTAAGAGCAGATAATTAAATTAACTGTGACTTTGCAACTATTTTTCAGATTTCTAAAAGCATAAGCTGCTTTTCATTCTCTAATTTATTCAAACTTTGACCTGGCAAGTTTTTCCCCCTCCAAATTAACCTGAGGATCAATTTCACAGAGTAATAATATTTTAATAAAACTGAATTGCATAGTATGGATTATCATAAATTAATTCCCACAATCTTTTGATTATGAATATTTCTGAACACCTGGAGAAGCATATTTGAAGTGGCAGGACATCAACCAATCACTGCCCGTTTTCTGAATTGGTGGATTCACCATTAGGTTATGTCAGTAATCTGAGGAAACATTTTTGTTCCTTAAAGCATAACATTTCCAAAGTAACAACATTTTAACTGGATATTTGTCTAGTTATCTAGAGTTGCTGTAACAGAAATACCCAAGAGGATAGCTTTAACAAACAGAAATTTATTCACTAACAGTTTAGAAGACTATAAGTCTAAATTCAGAGTGCCAGCTATATAAAAGAGAAGGCTTTCTTTCTTTGTCAACTCTGGGGAAAACTCCTTGTCTCTTTCAGCATCGGTAGGTCCAGTGTTCCATGGAAATCTCCATAAGTTAGGCATCAATTTTCTACTGGATCTAGGAGCTTCACAGTACAGGGACCTCAGGTACAAAGAACTAACTCCACTCCTGGTTCTTCTTTCTTGATGGTAGTAGGCCTCTCTGAGCTCTGTTTGTCTACTTAATCTCTCATACCTCAAAAGTGATAGATTCAAGATACAACCTGATCCTGGAGATTGCATCCAGCATCATTAATATAATAGAAGTGAAAATCTATGACACATCACATAATTGTGGAGTCCTGGAGTGGTTCTGTAGGATAAACTCTGGACAGCTAAACACAAGGTCAGAGGTTCAAACCCAACAGCAACTCTTCAGAAGCTGGGTTGCTATGAGTCGGAACTGACTCAACAGCACTTAACAACAACAATAAGAATAATTACAAGACTGATCAAATCAGACCACCCCATGGGAGTTGATGACATCATTGCATAGCTGCCACATTACATCATTACATAAGTGCCAAACCCCTAAGAAGCATGGCCCAGTGTAGTTGACACTTAATTTGGGAAACACAATTAAATCCATAACAGTGCTATTCCACTAAGGGATTATGAATTATGCCTATAACAGAAGGACTTCTGGTGTGGCACTCTGGATTAATGCTCTGGACTGCAAGGTCGCTTTGAACCGCGAGGTCGGTGGTTCAAGCTCACTAGCCATTTCTTGGAAACTCTATCTATACAGGGCCACTGTGAGTCAGAACTAACTCAATAGCACTTAACAAAACATCAGCCTGTAACAGAAATCTGACTATTGGAACTCAATCACATGGCAAGATTAGAACTATGTTGTCTAGAACTGGTAATTAGGTGAGTTCTCTAAGCCATTAGAGCCCAGGGTCCTTGTAGATCCCTGGTCAGACATTCTTTACCTGAGACTTTTATCTTGCTATTAAAAAAAATTGACTTCTGTGCATCCAGGTATTGCATCCTTGCCCCACGCAGTTAAAAGGGGCAAGCACAAAGGACAATAAGAAAAGGCCGTGTAGAGCCAAGTCAATTATCTTTTTGAAAAATCTTTCCTGGAAATAATTCCACCAGGCTATTTCCATTTGGAGTCCTGGTATGGCACTGTAGGATAATGCACTGGACTGCAAGGTCAGTTTGAGCTTCAAGGTCGGCAGTTCAAATCCACCAGTCACTCATTGGAAACTCTATACAGGGTTGCTATGAGTCAGAACCAAGTTAAAGGCACTTAATAACAGCAACAACATTTCCATTTAACACTCATTGACCAGAACTATATCAGCTGGCTGCCAGTAGCTATAAGGCAGGCTTCAATGTCACTACATATAGCTGAAAATATTTTCAGATAAAATAAAATCATGGTTATATTAGAATGGAAAATTGAATGTTAAATTAGTAATTGGGTGTGCCTACCATAGAATCCAGGTCTAGTTAATTCACAAATTTCTCAATCTAAACTGTGCTGAGTTCTAGATTCCCTCACCTCTCCCCTATTTAATTTTTCTCCCTAATCTCAGTTATTAAAATCACTGCTAACCAAAAATGCTTCCATGAAAACTAGCATAAAATTGTTGTTGTTGTTATGTGCCGTGGAGTCGGTTCTGACTCATAGTGACCCTGTATAGGGTTTCCGAGGTTGTAAATCTTTACGGGTGCAGAAAGCCTCCTGTTTCTCCCGCAGAACAGCTGGTAGTTTCGAACTGCTGACCGTGAGATTAGCAGCCCGATTTGCAACCACTACGCTACCAAAGCACCAAAATTATTACATCTACTTTAATCCACTGACTTTTCATCTATTCCCATGTAACACTGATTCACTTCAAAAATCTCACTATAAAAATCCCTTTCTGGTCATCATAATCTGTTCTTCCACCTTTCCCATTTCTAATTCTCACTCAAGCTTATTTCTGTTGTTATTCTAATTTGAAGGCTTTGAAACCTCTTATAAATCCTATAAACAACCAAGTTCTTTCAAAATTTACTTGCCACCACACTGCCTTATTCTTACATCCTCACACCACACTGCCTTATTCTTACATCCTCACACACAAGTGCATATTGATCATTTTAGCAGTGCACTTGCTTTATTCATATGTTTATTCAATTATCCTTCAATTTTCCTTCCTATGGACTTTACCCAAAAGCTTTTCACTAAGATCATATTTAACTAGGCCATAAGCTTTTTTTCTGTCCCTAAGTGGAAGTATCTGTACCGATAGCTCCATAAATTTCCACTGTCACCCTTATCTACATACCAAAAGTAAATACACATGAAAGAATAGGAAGGAAGCTTTAATTTTATACCACAAACCAGGCGGTGCTGTGAATTAAAAACTGGGATACTAGCTATAAGGCTGGCAATTCAAACCCACCAGCTGCTCTGTAGGAGAAATATGAAGTTGTCTGTTCCGCTAAAGATTAATAGTCTCAGAAACCATATAAGGTAACTATGAGTTGAAATTTTCCTTCAGGTGCATGAGGCAAACCGATAACTTTGGTACCTTGTTATAGATTGAATGGTATAGCCAAAAGTATTTTTGGAAGTCCTAACCTCTCTATCTGTGTGTGATCGTATTGGAAATATAGTCATTCTTTTGATTTTCAGTTAATCAAATGTCCTAATCCTAATCATTCTTAATGTTTATATAAAATGGTGAACAGAGCAAAGGGCTAACAATTAGAAAAAAAGAATCATACACACAGGAGAAGACAATATTTGAGGATACCAACATAAGCCAGAGAATGCCACGAAATGCCAGGCATTGTCAGAAGCTGAAATAAACACTGAAAGAACTTCTCCTGGAACCAACTCAGGGAGAACACTACCCTACTGAAATCTTGAATTCAAACTTACAGTCTCCAGTAAGTTTGAATACATTTCTACTTTTCAATGTCACCTACTATGTGGTATTTTGTTATGGAAGCCTATGGAAACTAAGAAATACACTGACAATGATTCATTTTCTTATGTTTAGGCTCTAGTTCACTAGTGTTAATATTTTCTTATCATAAAAAAAGAAAAATAGGGTAGATATCTGACATTCAGTGCTTACCAGCTTATTAGACTACAATAATGCATGTGAGACCATGATGAGTTTGTAGGCTAATCACTGGACTGTGAATCACAAAGTTGGCAGTTCAATCATACCAGCTGCTCTCTGAGGGAAAGATGAAGCTTTATGCTCACAAGATGCACAGTCTAAGAAATCTTATATAAGGTCGCTTTGAGTTCTGTTATGACACTGTAAGATAAGCACTGGACTGCTAAACACAGGGTGGGCAGTTCAAACCCACCAGCCTCTCCTTGGAAACCCTATACAGGACTGCTATGAGTTGAAACCAACTTGACAGCACTTAACAACAATGAGTTGGAATGAACTCAATAGCACTTAAAACCAAAACAATGCAAACATGAAGAAAAAATATTTTATGAAATCTCAGCATTAGTCAGCTCCTTTTCAAAAGTCTCAGAACTCAGAGGATACACTCTGCTTCCATGAATATATTGCAGTTGAAATTTAAAATATATCATAGAAACATTAAAAATTATTCATTTGGAGAATCAAGTAGTTCACCCACATCAAAAACAATAAACAGATTTTTTTCTCAGTTAAATAATTAGAATAAAAAATCTCTTCATGAAAGATAGATAGTTTGAGAATTTAAAATTGGTATTACTTTTGAAAAGGAAAATTTCTTGTTACTGTTATTCAGTTCAAGGAAATTCATTCTCACTAACTAATGAGGATTCTTGTTAACTTGGGGTAAGAGTGGGGACTTCCATGAACTTTTTATTATGGTGAAATTTTTTGTACAGTGGTTCTTGTTGGAGAAAATTTATCAGTATATGCCCCAAGGAATCTTTTCCAGAACATAATTCACTTCAACAAGGCATTTGTTATTGTTGTTGTTAGGTGCCATCGAGTCGGTACTGACTCTTAGTGACCTTATGCACAGCAGAACGAAATACTGCCTGATCCTGGGCCAACCTCACTACTGTTGCCACACTTGAGTCCATCGATGATGCCACTTGGCCAGTCCATCTTGTTTGGGGTCTTCCTCTTTTTCTCTGACCCTCCACCTTACCAAACATGATATCCTTCTCCAGCAACTGGTCCCTCCTAACAATATGTCTGAAGTATGAGAGACGGAGTTTGGCCATCTTGGCCTCCAAGGAGCACTCCGGCTGCACGTCTTCCAGAATGGATCTATTGGTTCTTTTGGCAGCCCGTGGCACTTTCAATAGTCTCCTTCAACACCATAATTCAAAAGCAACAATTTTTACATCAGCAATGATATCCCTCATCCCATGGTCTCTTCTGAATCAGGCTTGAACCTCTGAAGTTCTCTGTCAATGTACAGCTATTTCTGTATTACCTTTAGTAAAATTTTACTCGCATGGGATATCAAAGAGATTGTCCAATGCTTTCCACATGCCATTG
>NW_006408609.1:689013-690763 GCF_000296735.1 Chrysochloris asiatica
ATGATCAAGAATCAATGATACTGAAGGAAGAAGTCCAAGGTGCATTGAAGGAATTGGCAAAGAACATGGCACCAGGCATTTATGGAATGCAAATTGAAATCTTTCAAAACAGTGAGGCAGCACTGGAGGCACCCACACATCTCTGCCAAGAACTTTGGAAGACAACTATCTGGCCAACTGATTGGAAGAGATCCATATTTGTGTCCATTCCAAAGAGAGGTGACCCAAGAGAATGCAAAAATCATTGGACAATGTCTTTGACCCCTGCTTTAGGGGAGGTTTTAAAGCTATTATGTGATTCCTCATTCTCTCTCTCTGGCAAAGAAATATACTACCCTCAGCCTGGGTCCTGAATGACCACAATAAGCAGAGACCTCTGCCAATCTGTGAATGAGAGACAAACCTTTGGTATTTCAAACTATGTCAATTTTGGTGAACTGTTACCTTAAACCTGAATGAACAATCACACTGTAATATTATTTTAAAATCCAAATTCTTTAATCTTATCCATTCATTGAAGAAGCACTTAAGGCCAAGAATGGTGTTAATCATTGTGCTATACTTTGGGTATAAAAATGATTTCTAATTGATCCATAATGACAATAATATCAAATGTTATTAAGAACTTGGGGGGCCTGGTATGGTGTGATGCTGTAAGGTCAGCAATAGCCTACAAACCATAAAGTCAGCAGTTCAAACACATCAGCTGCTGCTTGGAAACCCTATATAGGGTAGCTATGAGTTGCAAACAAATTAATAGCATTTAACAACAATAACAATGGACTGGTAATCACAAAATCTGTGGTTCAAATCCACCACTCACTCCTTGGAAACACTATACAGTGTCATTATGAGTTAGAACTGACTCAATGGCACTTAACAACAACACCAATAATCAAATAAAATGATATGAAATCCAGCTCATAAAGATGCACTTTTATTTGAAGGTGAAGTTGGTTAATAATTCCAGGCAACCATGGATATAAGCACATAATCCTAAACTGAGAAAATAGTGTGTGAGAAATTATTGGATTATGAAATGGCTAATGTGTTTAGAGATGTCCTGGTGGAGCACTATCTACAAGGTCTGTGGTTCAAACCCACCAACTGCTCCTTGGAAACCTTGTACAGAGTCGTTATGAGTCAGAGCTGATTCAATGGTGCTTAACAACAATGTGTTTAGGATATGGTGAGAACTCACTGTGGATGAAATACAAGACTATACATTAACATAATCAGAATGTCAGAATGTGTATATCTAAAGGTAAATGCAATTTGATGTTTGCTTTTTTATTATTGTAAAATACATACATACATACATTTTATATATAAACTTTTTTTGTTTCAGTATTTTTGACAAGTACAATTCAATGACATCAATTGCATCAATCGTGTTGTGAAACTGTCATCAATGTTTTTTGCCAAATTTTCCATCGTGGTAAACTCAGTATTTCAAGTTCGCATTTTATATCCTTTATTTATTTATTTTCACTTACTTCAAGTTCCCAAACAACAAAATATTCAGGGGTTGTGTACTCATCATCAGCATTATTCAGAAAACTACCACTAAATCTAGATAGGTTTTCTGCAAAAGGATTCAAAGGTGTAATTTGCCTAATCCTATTGGATATATTTTGATATCATAATCTGTCGAGGTTCTACGTTGGGCTCCAGCCTCGACAAGGAAGTGTGGGTGTCACGAAGAAGGGAGATCTGGGGGCAAAAGGGATAGAGAAAGAGAGAGACGAAA
>NW_006408609.1:692008-693056 GCF_000296735.1 Chrysochloris asiatica
TGCGTATGCTGTCCCCAGCAATAATCATCTGTATGTATATAATTTAACAACTGTACAGTTAAATTCACAGAATAATTTTGAATATTTGAAATTTAGCACTCATATTTCATTAGGCTATGAAAAATTAATTTAGCACTCTATGTAAATCTTTCATCCAAAGAGTTTTCATTATTCTATATTATCACTAACAAAATCTATGTGTGAATTCTTCATTGCACCACACAGGCTATTTGTGGGTGAAATTTATTTTAATAAAAACAAATTGTCAAGAAAAATTATAATATATTCATTGAGTAGCTTTATTATATTTAAATGTTTACTTCAAGCTGTATTTTTGACAAATAAATAGAAATAAGCTGAGAGAGATCTTTTTTGCTATTTCTCACACATGCAAAACCCTCAGCTGCATATTTTATTTGTGTTCCTGCCCTTGTGGAGAAAGTAAGATTGTTTATTGCTTAAACACTTGTTAACTTGTAGTCAACAATTAAAATATAAACACAAAAGAATTCATTCCAAGGCCAACTTTTGACATTAAATCAACTTTATCTATTTATGAAGTGTGTTATGAAGATAATGGGTGTTGTTTTAAAATGGCATCAAATTGGTTAATTTTAAGTATTTTTGCCAAGTTCAGAGGATGGCTTAACCTGAACTTGAGACCTAGCTTGCTGTTGGAAAGGGACAGGACTAGTAAACCCTATTTCCTTGTAAAGGCACACAAAATTTAGAAGATGAAAATCTTCTGGAAAGCACTAAGTTTGTTATAACTTAAAACTTTACAGAAGAGCTGTTGTTGTTATTGTTATGTGCTATCATGTCTGTACCAACTCCTAGTGACCCTATGCAAAACAAAAAGAAACACTGCCCAATCCTGGGCCAATCTCACTACTGTTGCACGCTTTGGTCCATCAATGCTGCCACTTGGCCAATCCATCTCTTTGGGGGTCCTCCTCTTTTTCTCTGACTCTCCACCTTACCAAACATGATATCCTTTTCTAGTGACTGGTCACTCCTGACAACATGTCCTAAGTATGAGAGATGAAGC
>NW_006408609.1:694187-718546 GCF_000296735.1 Chrysochloris asiatica
TCAATTTTTATTCCATCAATTCCTGGTGCTTTATTCTTTGCCAATTCCTTCAATGCACCTTGGACATATATGTAGTATTTCAGGAGAGTAATTTTAGAAGAAGTCCAATGTAAACTTGAAGTCAGGTTGTGTGCCTGTTTGATAGAGAAACAGTAGTGCAAATGTTGTAGCAGATCCACCGGGGCCTGGAAGTCTGAGCAGCGAACTGACATTAATAGGAAAGGAAGGAGTCTGTAGACCAGATAGGGATAACTTTGCCACAGAAAGACCAAGAGTTTCAGTAGGATTCAATGTGCCACCTAAATTGTAAAACATAGTGGTAGGAAGACACAGTGCTGAAAAGCAACTGGAGCTAGGCAGACAGGAATAGTCGCAGTATAGGTCATGGGGCATGGGGTCTGAAATGTGGTGCTTGTTGGGCCAGGCTCCTCTGGGGTGTTAATCTCAGGGTTATTCTTCCCCTTTTATGTGTCTTAGTGATACCAGGAGCCCCAAAATGGGACTACCCTGGGAATTAAAAAACACTCTGGCTGGTCAGGACTTGTCAGAGTGCTCTCCAGAGAATCCAATAATATTTCATGTTTTTGAGAGGTATGGAGGTGTCTGCATACCACTGGTTTGATCAACAACATTTCTGCACAGATCTAGCTCTCATGAGAGATTACCCAATCTCTTGGGTCAGAGAGAGGGAGTGCTTGTTTATCTTCGGACCCCAAGATAGCACTGGTGACCCATAAAATCCTGAAGTGAGAAAGAGAAAGACAAAAGAGAGAGAGATAGTCAGACAGATAAAACACCCACAAAGGATACAAAGCAGTGATGTCAACCTCACTTACACCCCTCAACCTAGTACCTCAAATTGTTATGGTCCAGCCCTACACTTTTCTCTTGGCTGGCTTGGAAGTCCTCTGGTGTCAGGTTAATCCCACAGGCCATGCTCAAAGAGATGGGGGCAAGCTGCACTCGACCAGGAGCAAACAAGACACCTGTAGAACATAACTTTAAACAACAAGCAGTTTAGTGGCAAAGCGAAAGTATGTTCTCAAAGTTGAGTACACCAAAATGTCTGAGAGCAGAGTTAGCAAGTACATTTTCTTACTTCATCAATGGTCCTGGGTTTCAACCACAAAATTTCAAATTCACAGAGCAGGATGCCCTGGACTTGAGACCTAGTTCAGTATCTAAAAGGGACAGGACTAGCAAGGCCTGTCTCCTTTTAAAGTGAGACAAAGTTCAGCAGATGGAAATCTTCAACAAAATGTTAAATTTAGTATGATACAGAATATTCCCAGAAGAGTAGGGACCTGTGAGTGAGGATAGGTGCCATCGAGTCAGGGGTCTGTGTCTTAAGTATGGATGTTATCTTCCTGGTTATGGGTCCCCTCCCTAAGGGGCAAGGCTGCTGCATAAGTCACAAGTTGTGTCTGTGTTTTGGTGGTTTTGTCATTTTCCATTTATTCTTGCCCACGGATTGGTTGTTGGCCCTTGATGGGCTAACAGCCCAATTCCTGCCCTGCCCTCTTCCTCTTACCCTGCACCTGTCGATTTTCTATTTCATAAAAATAGTAGGAAATGAAGTAAATTCAGTGTTCTATTTTCTTCATATACTCAATAAAAATTATAAGAAAGTCACAAGTCAAATAACATTTAGAATAAAGCAATAGTCAATATCCCTTCCTCAATTTTCACAGCAATGTTTTATCAGCTGTCCCACAGTAAAAAGAAGCTCTTAATTTTGACTGTTTCCGTGATTGTCAATCTTCATGTCTGAGAAGACATTTTATTCCTTGTTGTTGGTTTCACTTCATTTATTACTATTATTAGACTTAGCCCTTATGCCACTCTTTGGACAATATGCACTATTCAAAGTACTCTTAATTTACAAAAGCCTTCCTTAACTAACCGGGCTTAAGTAGAAAAATCTTAGCTGTATCTATTTAAATGAAAAAAAATCTACATGTGTTAATCAAATATTTCTCAAACATTAATGTGCATACAAACCATCTGGGATTTTAGCAAAATGCAAAGTTTTCAAATCTAACAAGTTGTCAGGTAATACCAGTGCTACTTACTGGTCTGAGACTACACTTTAGACTGTTGTTGCTAACTGCTGTCATGTCAGTTCTAACTTATAACAAACCTGAATAGGGTTTTGAAGGAGCAGCTAGTGAGTTTGAACTGCCAATTGCAAGGTTCAAATTGACCTTGCAATCTGGTGCTTATCCTACAGCTCCATACCAGGACTCCACTATTTAGGTTGTTGTTGTTGTTGTGTGCTTTGGAGTCAGTTCCAAATCATAGCAATCCTGTATTACGTTTCCAAGGATTGCTTGGTGAGTTTGAACCACCAACCTTATGGTTCCAACTGACCTTGTGGTCCAGTGCTTTACTTCACAGTGCTACTTCAAGACTCCACTATTTAGGTAGCAAGAGGATAATTTACCAATGTCTGATCATCTCTGGGAATGATACAATCAAATTATTTCCTTCACATCAACTATGCAATTTCTTGTACCAGATCCTTGTAGATCAAAAAAGACAACGCTCCTGTATTCTTAGGCTTACATTCCAGTGGAGAAAATAGAAAATAAATATTTTAAATGTTGTGTAAAGAACAATAAAGAAAATACAAATGGTATGCCTCATAGTGTTAGTAGAAAATATTGACTCTATATTCAGGGAAAAACAAACTTGCTGAGGAAATACCAACTGAACAGTAAACTGAAATAAGTCAAGAAGTCAGCCATGAAAGCATTTTTTAAAAATAGCATTCAGAGGAATCATAGACTCCAAAGGCTTGTCTAGCAGCATCTAGACAACTTGAAGTTGATAAAGGAAGAATCAGTTTGACAACAGCCTATCAAGTCTGATGAGGAGTTATATGAGATGACATAGGAAAACTAAACTGGAGGCCAACCCTGCTGGGCACTTTAATCTTGTTGAGGAGTTTATATTAGGACTTTTTTTCTGGTAAATTCTTGGGGGAAAGTACATTTAAGTAGCATTTTTATTTAAATAATTAGGTGGAAAAATATTGCAGAACAATATAAATTTGGAGACATCATAACTATTAGGTGACAGATTTACAAAGCTAAATAGTCTAAGTGAGAGATGACTAGAATTTGTATTAGAGAGCTGTACAGATGTCAGGGAGAATAGGAAAGTGGGGGACATATTTCGGACATAGAATGAAACCCTGATTTGAGGGAGAAGAGAAGAGCAATGGAGACAGATAGTTATGGGTTTAGTTTGAGAAACAGAATACCTAGAGGTGGTATTTAGTAAAATGTGGAATAAAATCCTCTGCCTTTGGGTAGATTCTGACTTATTTGATCCTATAGGACAGAATAGGACTGCTTCCTGAGGTTAAAGAGGCTGTAAGTCTTCAAGGAGCAGCTGGCATGTTTGAACAGCCAGTCTTTCAGTTTGCAGTCCAATGCTTAACCCACAACAACACCAGCACTCCAAAAGTATAGAAAAAAAACTCACTGCCTTTCAGTTGAGTTTGACTCTTAGTAACCTGATAAGACAGAATAGAACTGCTCCCTAAGGTTTGTTGTTGTTGTTAAGTGCTGCGGAGTTGGCTCTGACTAAGTGTGATCCTGCACACGGTTTTCAAGACTTTAAATCTTGGTGAGACCAGCAATTGTGAATCTTTATGGGAACAGAAGCCTTATCTTTCTCCTTAAGAACAGCCAATGGGTTTGAATCACTAATCTTGTGACTAACAGCCCAATGCTTAATCCACTATGTCACCAGGGCTTCTTAAAGTATGGACTACAGTGGCTAACATTAGCTTCACTAGAAAAGGTACCTATGAGTAGAGATGCAACAGTAAGTGGTCAATTAGTGATATGAGTCTGGATGAACACACAGATCCAGAATGGATAGACTGCAAAGGACACTAACCTTTAGGCTGGAAATACCATATAAGAAAGAGGATACATATTGAAGCATGTCCAAGTTATAACCCTGGATACCCAACATTTATGTAACCAAAGAAAATGAAGAACCTACAAAGGAAACCTCAAAACAGAACAAGTAAAGGAAGGAAAGAAAGAAAAGAAAGGAAGGAAGGAAGGAAGGAAGGAAGGAAGGAAGGAAGGAAGGAAGGAATGAAGGAAGGAAGAAAGAAAGAAAAGAATGGCTGTATCAAAGCCAAAGAAGAGAGTTTCAAAAAAGTAAATTGAGAATTAATTGGGGAAAAGGAATATAAAAATTTATAAAGATATGTTCATGGGATTATAAAATGTGGAGCAACTTCATTGGCATGACGGAAAACAAGCCCAACTGAAATAGGCTTATTCATAAATTATTTCAATCCACACACATTTTTTACATTAATGAGCAGCTCTGTGATTTGTTCTGTTGTACATAGAGTCGCTGTGAGTCAGAACTGACCCAACAGCACTTAACAACATCTCTGTCATACAGGGTTGCTGTGAGTTGGAGTCGAATCAGTGGCAGTGACAAATGTGTGACAGCAACCACCCACCATGCAATGGCGGTTTGCATGTTGCCATAATGCTGGTATAGACACCACTGTCACCAACACATTAAATACCAGCAAGGTCATCCATGGTGGACAGGTTTTAGAAAAGTATCCAGACTAACACAAAGTGGGAAGAAAGGCCTGGTGATCAATTTCCAAATTGCACCCAATTAAAATGTTATGAATCACAATATTGTTTAATAGAGTGCTGGAAGATGAGCCCCACAGTTTGAAAGGCACTACATAATATTTGCAACAGTGCACTCAAGCATACATCATGAAGATGAGGCAGGAATGGACAATTTTTTATTCTGTTAGACACAGGTTTGCAATAAGTAATAGTCTATTCAAGGGCAGCTAATAACAACATCACATGTCAGAAATTCTTTTAAAATGTAGGGATTCATTGGCAAACAAACAGGCATAATCCTGATTTTCATGATGGCTTATGGGGGAGGCAGATTAAACAAAAACAGTTATAAAGGCAGAAATGACTTTGGCATATTGGGGGACCAAGAAGATCATTATATTTGAACAATAGTGAACAAAATAGAAAAAATGTCTTATGAAAAAATATGAGATGGCCAAGGACTAGATCACAGAGTACTCATAAGCTATGGTAAAGAATTTAAATTGTATTTCTCTGTGATGCTGTGAATTATTTAATATGGCTCTTCTAGCCATAGCCTTTGTGAATTCCCCACAATGATTGGGTAGGACTATGCAAATAAGATGCTTGGACAGCTAATGCAAATATTTATGTATTTAAAACCTCTGATGGAGTAGGACCTGCAAATAAGGTGAATGGAACTCTAACAAGAAGGCTGGCCAATTTTCCCGTAACACTAGGCTTGAAGAGAGACATGGAGAAAGAGGGGATTTGTATCATGGAAGGCTGAAGAGATAACAACACAGCAGTAACAAGAAGAACAGTGGTACCAAATGGAAGGAACCAGAAGATTGGCACAAGTTGGATGTAGCAAGGCTACAACCCAGGAAGACCGAGCAAAGTCCAGCGGCAGAGGGCAAGAAGTAGCTGTCCTAATCATGAAATATATATATATCCTGAGTAGTTCCTGTTACTTCTCTGTTGATTCCTTTTGTACCTTGTTATTTACCTAGGATAAGTACTCACCAGTCACTTCTTGGAAACCATATACAGGATCACTATAAGTCAACACCAACTCAATGGCATTTAACAAGAACAATACACTTACTTAGCAAAGCATTTAACTATAAGTATTGTTTGTAAAATTGTTGAGATGTTGTAGTGAATGACAAATTATGGAACCCAAAGACCAGAGGAGAAGTACTGAGGGGAGGGAGTAATTGATGTTAGAAATTATTGAGTGGTACAGTAGTTTGGAACACTTGGACATTTGGAACATCTTTAACTTCTACCTCATAAAAGCCAGTTTTCTGCAAATCCTTGTAAAGCAAATTATACGATTATCCACATGCAATAGGAAAAAGATAGTATTATTTATTTGTGACCAGACCTATGCTTGCATGGGTTTAATGCTACTTGATTTTTTTTTTTTTTTTTTTTTTTCTGGAAATGTAAGAGATGTGAGGTAGAGGAGATATCATAGCATTTAACTTCTTCAACATATTATGTGGGATATCATAGTAATTAACATTTACTTAGGATTTACTATGTGCCAAGAAGTCACGATGTGGTGTCTGTAGGATAAACACTAAGCTTTTTTCTGCAAAGTTGGTCATTCAATTCCATCAGCTGTTCCTTGCAAACCCTATATAGGGTTGCAATAAGTCAAAGCCTACTGATGGCATTTAACAACAAACAACAGCATAGGTGAGATTCTTTAAGTATTTTACACATGATTCATTTAGTACCTTCACTGATCCCCAGGTACAGGAGTTATATTACTAGCTGTACTTGTCTCACAAACAAGGAAATTGAAGCACAGAGATAGAATTCAGAATAAAATCTAAGTTTTTTCTTTGTTTGTTTTATGTTGTTTTCATTTTTGTTTTGATCTTAATAGGACAGAGGGAAGGCTTTTATTTAATAAGAGGGGAAACAGAGAATACCAGCAAGGAGATTTGTTCATTTGTTGGGAGATATGAAAGCTCTTTAGAATATTATTATTTCTTAAATTTCCATTGGCTGAAGAGGAATAGGGAGAGATAAAGGTGAAAATAGAATGGAACATGAAAGTGTTCTGGTAAATACAGTTTGTTTTTCTCTGAAAACCTCTTTTGCATGTAGGTCTCCAATTTGAGTTAATTTTTTTGTATGATGTGAGTGAGGCAAGGATCTTTTTTTTTTTTTTTTTTTTAATGTGACGTTCAACTAACCCTATTAAAAGAACCATGCTTTCCTCCTTAAAGTATTACCTTCGTCATTTATAAGTTGACTAAGATGCATGAGCCTGTTTCTAAAACTTCTATTGGCTTCTTTGGTTAATTGGGAAACTTTATTTATTACCTATAATTACAATTTATATAATGAAGGTGCAAATAAAACCAGTGGGGTTTATTATTAAAACTCCCAAAGATTTTACTGAAGTTGAGAGTAGTAATATCTACATATAAAAATAATGTCCCCACAATTAATCTTCTTCAGTAGGGTGGTTACGAATCGGGCTGCCAGCCACAAGGTCAGCAGTTCGAAACTACCAGCGGTTCTGCTGGAGATAAATGAGGCATAAATCTTTATGGGAGCAGAAAGCCTCATCTTTCTTCGACGGAACAGCTGGTAGTTTCGAACTGCTGACCTTGAGGTTTGCAACCCGATTCGTAACCACTACATTACCAGAGCTCCAACTCATAGCTACCCAGAATTGGCTTGCCGAAGCTGTAAATATTTACTGGAGCAGAAAGCCTCATCTTTCTCCCACAGAACCACTGGTAGTTTCCAACTGCTGACCCTGCGGCAAGCAGCCCGCTTGTAACCACTACGCTATAGGCACACAAAATCTGTGTCAAGATGAAATAGAGGGGTTTTGTTTGTTTCTTTGTTAAGTGTACCTGGCTGGAGAGTGGATTTAAAGGGCAGGGGAATTTTGCAGTGTCTGTACTCACACAAATGGAGTTTTGCTTATAGTCTCCATTTCTATTATTGTACTCTCTATTCCAGTATGATATTAGAAAGTGTGCATTAACCATTGTTTTCTAAGTACTTATTTCATTTTTAAATAGGATCGTAATTTTGCTTTGGGCAAAAATATTTTCTTTAAATATACTTTCATTTTAAAATGAAATTAACCTTGGCATAGAATAATTTTATAACTTTTATTTCTGTTATTACTGTTTTCTATATACAAAATCATTTCCTCCCAAAGCACATACTATATTTTGTATATCGAAATTCATTCTAGTTATGTGTTCTTTAAAATGTAAGTAATTTAAGAGTGAATTTGCAATTTATGTGGTCTCATGTAAGAAGGAGTCCTGATGTGGCACTTGAGTTAATGCACTGGACTGCAAAATGGGTTTCAACCACAAGGTCGGCAGTTCAAGCTCACAAGCTGTTCCTCAGAGCAGGCTGGCTATGGGTCAGAACCATCAGCATTTCACAACAACAACAATGTCAGAAATAAAAGAAATAAGAGCAAAAAATGATCCATACCTTGTTTCTCATTAACAAAAGTTTTTTTTTTTTGGTGTTTTTATTCTGTGTTTGTCTCTTCATTGAGCCATCAAATCACTTAAATGAGAATTGAGCCCTTCAAAGACATAAAAAAGGAAAATGTATTAACAAGTTTCTTAATATCCAAGAGTCCATTGGACTCCTGGATTCAGTAGTAGAGATCTGGGATGCAAAGATCAGTCTTCGCAAACCCAGCATCCTGTCATGCCCCTTCCTCTGCACCATGTCTATAAAATTAGTCAAAAATTCTCATTTTCATGATCCATACTTAATATGGAAAACTTAATTCTCCTGTTATTAGAATAGCAGTTTGTAGTTAGGTGCTATCAAGTTGGCTCCTATTCATAGCGACCCATGCACAACAGAACAAAAAACAGCCAGGTCCTGGTCCACCCTCATTATCATTGTTACACATGAATCAATTGCTGCTGCCACTGTACCAATCTATCTCATTAGGGGTCTTCATCTTTTTTCTTGACTCTCCACTTTACCAATCATGATGTCATCTGCCAAGGAATTAGTTCCTACTAATAGTATAATGAAAGTATGAGAGACGAAGTTTCGCCATGCTGGCTTCTAAAGAACATTATGGCTATATTTCTTCCAACACAGATTTGTTTGTTCTTCTGGAATTTCATGGTACTTATAATATTCTTCTTCTCAACCATAACTCAAATGCATCAATTTTTCTTTATTCATTGTCCAACTTTCACATGTATATGAGTCTATTGAAAATATTCTGACTTGGGTCAGGTGCACCTTAGTCGTCAAACAGACATTTATGCTCTTGAACACCTTAAAGAGATCTTGTTCACCAGATTTGCCAAATGCAACACGTCATATAGGATCTTGAATGATGATTCCATGAGTATTGATAGTGGATCGAAGCAAAATGAAGTCTTTGGCAACTTCAATCTTTTCTCTATTTATCATGATGTTATTTATTCGTCCAGTGTTGAGTATTCTTGATTTTTTATGTTAAGGTCCAATCCATACTGAAAGCTCTGGTCTTTGATCTTCAACAGTATTTTTAGTCCTCTTCACTTTCAACAAGCAAAACTGTACCATCTACATATCACAGGTTGTTAATGAGTCTTCCTGCAATCCAGATGACCTGTTTGTTCATTTTCTCAGCTTATTTGCTCAGCACACAGACAAAATAAGTATGGTGAAAAATACAACCATAGCACATACCTTTCCTGATTTTAAAACTTTCAGTATTTGAACGACTGCCCCCTGGTATATGTACAGGTTTCTCAAGAGCACCATCAAGTGTTCTGGAATACCCATTCTTTACAGTGTTTTGAATAGTTTGTCATGATCCACACTGTTAAAGGTCTTTTTGTAGGCAATAAAGCACAAGTAAACATCTTTCTGTTATTCTCTGGTTTTAGTCAAGATCAGTCTGACATCAGCAATGGCATTCCTCACTCCATGTCCTTGTCTGAAGTCAGCTTGAACTTCTTGCAATACCGTGTCAATGTTCTTTTGCAGCAGCTTTTTAATTATCTTCAGTAAAATTTTACTTGCATGATGTTGTCCAATGATATCCAAAATTCCCTTGGGATGCATCTCTTTGGGATGGGCAGAAATATGCAGTTCTACCAATAAAGTGGACACTGAGCTCACTTCCAAATTTCTTAGCCTCGTGAGTGAGTGCCTCTTTTTGCATCGGTTTGTTGAAAAGTTTCAATTCATATTCCATTAATTTCTGGAGCTTTGCTCTTTTCCAATGCCTTCAGTATACCTTGGTCTTCTTCCTTCAGTACTGTTGCCTCTTGATCATATGCTACCTTTTTTTTTTTTAATTGATCTTTTTTGTTTCCATTTTTACAGTTTTTATTAATAGCATAGATTTTTTAAAAAAATAATAATTATAAATCTTGTTTTGATTATTCTTGTCTACCTCAAATTATGGTTTCTTGTTTTTGTTTTGTTTTTATCTGCACTCTGGCTGTAGAACTTATTTTAATCAACTTTTAGAAGTGATTTTCAATACACTTTGTCCATCTGTCAACAAATTTTCATATTCTCTTATTAAAAAATATTTTAGACTGAGTTGTGAGTCATGAATGTACTTTTGTCTTCACTTCTTCATCATAGGTGAATCTCCATCCTCAAAGGGCTGTTTTCAGAGGACCAAACAGGTCCAATGGCGCAAGATCAATTGGGAGGATGCTTTAACACATCAAAATGAAGTTTTTGCACAGTGTTAACAGTGTGGACTGAGGTGTGCAGACATGCATTGTCATGCAAGATCACAATGCTCTTGGTCAGCATTCCTCTTTGTTTAACCCCAAATTTAGGCTTCAACTCTTCAGTGAGCATCTCATTGTAATGAGCACTGTAATGATTAACCTTTTTCCTGATAGTGTTCCAATACTGGCCCATGAGAATCCCAGAAATCTGTAAGCATCGATTTACCAGCTGATGATTGACTTTTGAATTTCTTTTGGTCAGAAATTGAAGATGTTTCCATTCCACACGCTGCCGTTTATTCTCAGGTCATGATGATGAATCTATGTCTTGTCACCAGTAGTGATTTTTTTTTTAAAGCTTTTATTGTGAATTGAGTGCTAGTTTACATGGGAGAACATCAATTTTGCACTCAATCTATCATAATTTGTTCCATTGAAACAAATACAATCCCTCCATGCATCACCATTCAACAGTATTTGCTTCTATTCCCTCTGTTTTGTTGTTGTTCTTGTTGATGTACACAAAAACATGCAGGAGTATATAATTGTTTAAACTACCAAAGGGCATATTCTGCAAGCCCACCACCTGGCCACACAGCTTTTCTCTTTCCATGAGTCTAGAGTCCTCAGCTGCTCTATCTCTCCATTCCATCAATTCTGCTTCCGTCTCTGGCGTTGCTGCTTTTCTGGCTAGGGTCCCAGGTTCCACTCATCCTCTTCTCTTTTGATGGTCCTAGGGTCATCTGTTCCTGGAATGTAAGATTAACTACTCTTCTCTTTCTGTTACACAACTTCTTCCTTTACAGTTGTGACTACTGCAATTAGTCATGATAATAATTACTCACTATTGAATCAAATGACTTCTATCACAATTTCCTTTCACCAGACCTATGTAGACAAGATGAAAATTATTCATCGGGGGTTCTACCTTTACCTGAACACTCTGAAGACAAAAATCCCTCTTGAAAACTTGTAAGCCTGCCATTTTATGCCTTCATAGCCACCCCCACCTCCATTTTAGGTAGCCAGTGTCTAAGTTACCCATCCCTATCTACCCTGGGTATAGAATGGATAGGTTTGATCCTTGATGTGAAGACTCCTTTCCTTTCAGTTGGTATTTTGAGCTACTACATCTGTAAGTATAGGTCAAGTTTATCAAATTGTAGCAATTTGCACTTTCTTCTTTTATCAAAATTCTTTATCTTCCTCTAGACATGTTCTGATCATCAAGCCATCGAAGCTTGGTCAAATGGATATTATCTACAAGTTTGGACATTCTTATGCGTCTCCCCTCACTTCATATCACCTGGATGCTTCACTTCCCATTCTATCCCTCCATGGATAGGTCAGTGTCCCTGGGCTCAGGAGTTCCCAAGTTTCTCCAAACTTTGGACCAACCAATCTTTTTTCAATTCTCTCTCTACAACTCTAGGTTGAAAGGAATCTATGGAACATAGTCAAACTCAGCCCATGTCTTCATTTCTGCCTTTCCCCCACTTCCATTCCTGTGTAGACCAATGCAGTTACTAGCAAGCTTACATGCCTGCTCATGCTTTCTCTTTGAATTTCAGTCTTGGAAGGGGCTCTGTCCTGAAGGGACTTGAATGCTTGCCTTGATGGATCCCTGAGAACAGCTTGCTTGTTCTTGTGATAGCCAAACAGACTGCCATTTTTCTGTATTTGTTTTTGTTTTTTCCTGCTAATATTTCTTTCTAGCCACTCCAGGCTGGCCTGTATGGTATTTAAGGTTGAATGGCCCACCTCACATGGTCATATGCTACCTTTTGAAATGGTTAAGCACTGACTGTTTCTTTTGGTACAGTGACTGTGTATTCTTTCCATCTTCCTTCAGTCTTCTTTTGATACTTCAGTATCGTTCAATATTTTGTCCTTGTGTTTAATGCTAAGTGACTTTGAGTCAGTTTTGACTCATAGCAACACTCTATAGGGTTTTCAAGGAGATACTGTGGGTTTGAACCCCAAACCTGTGGTTAGCAGTTAATTGTTCCTCCTACAGCACCATACTAGAACTCCATTTCCTTCAATATTGAAAGTTGGGACTTGAATTTTTTCTTCAGCTTGAGCAGTGCTGAGCATGGTCTTCTCCTTTTGGTTGCATCTTCGCACATTTCATTAAAATACTTGCTATGTCTTCTCTAGCTGTACTCTTCAGCTCATTTATTTCATTTGCTATAGCATCTCAATACTGGAGAGCAAGTTTGGGAGTCTCTCCTGACATCAATTTTGGTCTTTTACTCCTTTCTTGTCTTCTTAATGAACTTTTATTTTCTTCCTGTATGATGTTCTTAATGTCATCCACAAATCTTCTGTGATTAGTGTCTAATGCATTAAATTTGTTCTTAATTTATGATTCAATTGTGAGTAATTGTTATTATGACTAATTGAGACTGTCACAACTGTAAAGGTAGAAGTTTTGTAACAAAAATGGGGGAATAGTTAATCTTACAGTTCAGAAACAGAGGACCCCAGATCCACAAGGGACAAGAGCACAAGCGGAATCCAGAGAAGCAGCGAAACTAGAGATGGAGGCAGAGATGAGGACATGGAGATGGGAGCTTCTGAGGACTCTAGATTCATGGAAAGAGAACTGGAGGCCAGGAGGCAGACTTGCAGAATGTGACCTTTGGTGGTGTAAATTATTGTGTATGCATGAGTGTTTAAAAACAAAACAGAAAAAAGAGACTAAATGAATAGAGAGAAATACTGTTAACTGGTGGTACATTGTGGGGATTATAATCATTGCAGCGAAACAAAGTATATGATTTGGTGAATGTAAAACTGCTGATCTACCCTATAAACTTCACTCAATTCACAATCAAAACTAAAAAAAAAAAAAAAAAAATTGTTCTTAAGATGATCAAATTGTTCTTAAGATGATCTCTAAATTCAGATATGATCCAAAGTCATTTTTTAACTCTCATGGACATGTTTTTATTTTCTTCAGCTTCATCCTAAATTTTCATATGAGTTATTGATCATCAGTTCCACAGTCTGTCACTGGCTTCGTTTTGGGTGATAACATGGAGTTTTCCACTGTTTGTTTCCATTAATGCAGTAAATTTGATTTCTGTTTATTGGAATTTCTATAGTAAGACTCAAAGACTTATTTATTTATTGTTTCAGAAATAGGCTAGGTATTTACATTTGAGCATCTAGGAAAAGTATTACTACTATCAGATTAGAATGAATTAATGATATTTGGTTTAGTAAATTTAGGATATAAATACATGAGAAAGATTTTTAAGTTATTAGAGTCTTAGAGTGCCCTTATTATAACCTTGTGTGAGTGGCCCCAAACATTACCTATAGGAATCTCAACTCAATTGCAAACATTTATTATATAAATATTTCACAAATGTACACAGCTCAAACTGTTCCTTTCCTAGGAATCCCTATACAAGGTTGCTATGAGTCAGAACTGGTTTGACAGCACTTAATAACAACAATACATAACAGAAGCAACAGAAAGCAAAATCACTGTAATTCCAAAGCCCTGACAGAGAATTTGTAAAGTATAATATTTTATGAAATTCTTGAAGTTATATAATTTTTCACATAACTTACTTAATTGTTGTAAAATCATACTTAATAAAGGCTATTAGAATATAAAGGAGAAAAATGTACTAGTATTATAGCTTTAGCTGCCATTCTGTGTGACAAGCTATCTCTTTTTTTATTATTAGGAACAAAGGAACATATATTTCAGAAATTTTATATACAACTTGGCATTATGTCATTCAGTAAAGATTTGTTGAGTAGCAACCATATTTTAGTGGCTCTCTTATACAACAGAGGTTACACCATGAATTCTGTTTATATTGTTCAGGTCCTTGTTTTCACAGGCTTATTTCTCCAGAAAGCAAGCACTGAGACTGTTCTGGGAGTACAGAAGTTTTATAGGGGAGTAACACATGGAAGAAAAAGAAAAGGAAGCAGGATTGGGCAGAGGAAGGCTTCAGGCCACTATAAAGTCTCAATCAGCCTGAGAGTTCAGAGCAAGGTTATCCCTTTTAGAAGACTTTCATTAGTAGAAATGGCAATATTCTTGTATTAACATCTGTTTTACTTAGACAGTGTTAAATGATTTTCCCTAGAAAAGCATGCTCTTGGCTAACATTAGTTTGCTCAATCATTGACTGGGTACACACCATATTTGCATGAGCTCAGCTGGAAAACCAAGATGGATGCTGATAGAGTTAACAGCTGGGAATTGAGTTTTTTTTTTTTCACAAAGGAAGAACTGAGAAACATATCTCCAAGTGAGCTACAGTCAACCTGTTGTCCTATACCAATCTTCTTCTCCATGAAGATTTAGAAAGAAGTTCTTCCAATTTTATGTATGTTTATCTTCCTACATTAAATTTAGAAGCAAAGTTTAGAAGTAGGGAGAAGTAGGAAAAACACAAACCCAACTTCTTCAAATGGTCTAATGCCACAGTTGTGACTCATTTCTTCCTTTTCTAGTTTATTCTAAGCTCGTCTCACCTTCATCTACCTCTTCTGCTTTTTATGGTCATTTACTTGGTGTAGTAAATCATGTATTTATTCCTGATCTGTATGAAATCTCAACAATTATATATGTCTTATGCCGAAACATTGCACTTGTCCAAAATTAAAGATTGGCTTTCATTATTGAAGGATTCTCTGGACAAATTATTGGATGATGCAAAAAGCATCAAAAGAAGATGGAAGTAATACACAGAGTCACTGTACCAAAAGGAAATATTTGATGTTCAGTCATTTCAAGAGGTAGCATATGATTAAGAGCCAATGATACTGAAGGAAGAAATCCAAGGTGCATTGAAGGAATTGGCAAAGAACAAGGCTCTGGGAATTGATGGAATAAAAATTTAGTCTGTCATACTTTGCACATGTTGTCAGGAGGGAACAGTAACTGGAGAAGGATGTTATGCTGGGTAAGATGGAGGGTCAGAGAAAAAGAGGAAGACCCCCAACGAGATGAATTGGCCAGGTGGCATCATTGATGGCATCAAGTGTGGCAGTGCTAGTGAGGTTGGCCCAGGATCGGACATTGATTTGTTCTGCTGTGCATGGGGTCGCTATGAGTCAGTTCCAACTCGATGACACCTGACAACAACAACAACTTCCTTTTGTAGATATAGTTCCATAAAGTGGTGTTTAATTTATCTGTACAACACCCTGTTACATCAATTTTACTTCATCAGGCCATTTTAATGCCTACAAATTATCAAGATGCTATAAATGTAAATATAAACTATCAAGATGCTGTGAAATACAATACGATTAGTGAATATCATGTTTATGGATACATTCTAGTATCTCTTTCTAATAAAATCATTTTTCTGGTTGGGTTCCCTATTGTCTGAGATCTTATGCCTGTTGATAAGGATTTCACTAAGTCATCAAATAGCAGATCTGTGGACAGGAAAGATAAGCACAAACCTGAAATAGATGTTTGCTCTTGAAGAACAAATCTGGCTCTTCTAAGATATATGGAGTTAATGTGATGAAGTTACCATCAAGTGGCCTGTTTTGTGTCTCTAAAGGAATAGTACTGTAGAGCTAGTCTATTGTTAACAGGCTTGACATTCAGACATGGCATGGCTAAATGGGTTTCAGTGTCTATAATGTATAGTCCATGCATTGCCTTTATCTCATGTGCCCACCATGCTTAGGTTTATGTGCTGAAGTGAACTTGAAAAGATTGGATGACATGAACAGAGCAATTTTATCTATTTGAGCTTATGTTTCATCTTCTTTGAAATTATCTCTGGCAAGCCTTAACTTAAGATACAAAGGTCTTTGCACTGTATACTTACCTACTTTGATATGTTCATCTTTGCTGCTACACATAACTTCTTGTCACTGATTTTCAATACTTTTAGTTAGATACTCCAGGTAGCCAGGATATTGTCTACATCCCAATAATTTTACATACATCCCTTACTAAAGTCATGTTCTTATGCACAGAAAGTGGATGACAAGATAGACTACCCCAAACCCACTCCTTTAAAATATTTTTCTTCTGGTTGTCTTTAATGTCCACATTTTGAATGAGGCTGCAATGCAGCTGTCTTCAATGTTTGTTTGCTCTTAAATGATAAGCACCTTGATATTTGTTGTTAAGTGTAGTCAAGTGGGTTCTGACTCATAGTGACCAGCGCTTGTCTATCTGACAGTGCGATGTTTGTTTGTTTTTAAGTGCCATCGAGGCGAATCTGAACCACAGCAACCCTGCATTCTAAGAAGTGGCTGGTGAGCTTCAATGGCCAACCTAGTGGTCCAAACCAACTTTTTAGTCCAATGCATTAACCCACAGTGCCACACCAGGGCTCCAAATCCAAAGATAAATGTGTGTGGCACTGCTGGTTAATGTGTTGGACTGCAAGGTCAGTTTGAACTGCAAACTTGGTGGTTCAAGATTACCAACCTCTCCTTAGACTCCTATACAGGGTCCCTATGAGTCAGAGCTGACTCTAGGCACATAACTACAACTACTATATATATATATATTTGTCTTTGGATATGTTTCTTTAATGAACCTTAAGATCCTGGTGTTGTGCTCTAAAATGAGACTATCTGGATGACAAGGAAAAAAATAACAAATATGTTCCTCCATTTTTTTTGCTATATCAATGTAAAGTTTCAGAAAAGATTATTGATTTATACCTAATTTGTTTATTTCCCTTGAATATACCTGGGCCTTGGTAGATATTTCATAAAATACATGAATAGAAATAATTGGTATATAGTCAATGTTTAAGAATATATTTTGTTGCACCAGACAGAAATCTAGATATTTCATGATGCCAAATTGTATTATAATACATTACAATAAATGTTTAGTAATGTTACTGTGTTGCCAAGGTCATTAAATCCTTGAATTTCCTAATAGAAAAAAAAAGAAAAAAAAAAGACTATTGCATAATTTAAAGTTGCCTAAGGGTAACTCATTTATGAATCATGTCTGCACACGCCCTTTGCTAAGAATCACAATTTTGACTGTTGGTTATTGCTTTTTATAAAACTTTCTTCCTAAAAATAAAGTTAATAGGCTGGAAATTGCCTGATCAATTATGTAAATTAACCTTACAATAACCAAGGAAAATATTTATTACTATCAAACAGTACATATTAAATGCCTAGTTTAAGTATGATTATTTAGACTTAAGCACAGAAAACTAATGATAATTTGGCAAAAGTGCCACAAGATAAATTACTTATCACATGAAGCAATGAATTCCTCATTAAGTTGACTTTTAACAGGCTGAAGCTATGTACAGCATGCTGAAGTTAATGATCTCATTTTGTTTTTACTTTGATTAAAAAAAAAGATTTTATGTCCTATAGCATTCTAACCTTACTAATGGTTGAGTAAAATAATATTTTAGCCAAGTTAAAAATAGGAACCACATATTGGTATCTGCCTCATTCTGTAATATTGGTATATAAGGAAGAAAAATTTGCTATGTGTTTTATAGTTATCTGCTTAACCTTAAGTTTGGTACAGGAAATAATGTAATAGGTATGAGTGCTATGCCTTTGTTATGTGGTATTCAATGCTTATAATTTAGACCAGTGTTAAGTAGGTGAATTATATTGGGCTGAGAATACGTGGATAGTGTCATATATGTAAAGGCTATACTGATATTGTACAATATGGGATTCCTGTTGTGACACTATATAATCAGCACTGTATAGCACTTAACAACAAAAATCTATAAATGAATTTTGATAATCTCAAGTGAGACCTCAAGTTAAAATAATGCAGGATATGGTTTCACTTTAGTGTTTTCATATGTGAGATATTGAGAAATTGCACATTTATAGAAATTATGCTTTTGTTTCAGACGTGTTCATGTCTATAAATAAAAATCACTTTCTGGACGCAAGCATAATAATCCTTTCCTATAAAATATATTTTGCCTAGAAATAATTATGTGTAATAATTTGGTGATAATCAGTTTCATATTCTCTAATACATTATTGTCTTCTATGGTCTGAAATAATATTTAACTAAAATCTGTTTAGAAACAGGAAATAATACCTATTGTAGCAAGAAAACACTCTTTTTAATATTATTTCCTGTCGGAAAATAATAAATTATGATCTTGGTATTTAGAATTATATAAATAGAAACAAGTTATGAAGCTCATTATCTGTCTCATTATATTTGGGTAAGACTGGATTCAAACAAAGCCGAGGTTTACTTTCTCAAGAAATGTATGAGGAAATACACTAGCTCCTTTCAAAACATCAAAATTTTAACTCAAGAACATCTTCTAATATCTTGTGAAATCTCTTGCCTAGGAACTTAATGCCAGGGAAGTGTCTTATTCCAATTCATATCTGCTATTTTACTATAGGTGTGGGGAACCTTTTTTTCTGTTGAAGGCCATTTGGATAATAATTACATCATTCTCAGGCCATACAAAACTATCAACATAAAAATTAGTCTGCAATATTTATTCAAATATTTAATTAACTTACACCTAATATGATGGGTAAGGAGCTCTGGTAGCGTAGTGGTTACAAATCGAGCTGCGAACCGCAAGGTCAGCAGTTTGAAACTACCAGCTGTTCCACAGGAGAAAGATGAGGCTTTCTGCTCCTGTAAAGACTTACAGCCTCAGAAACCCTATACAGGGTCGCTATGAGTCAGAACCGACTCCATGGTACATAACAACAGCAACAAATATGATGGTTGGAGTCCTGATGTGGCACTGAGGACTAATGTGTCAGTTTGCAAAGTTGTTTGAACTGCAAGGTCTGTGGTTCAAGCTCACCATCTGTTCCTTGAAATCGATTGGATGATTGGGTTGGAATTGATTAGACGCCACTTACATAACAACAATATGATGATTGCAACTAGTTTCTTTGGCAGGGCCAGGCCAAATGATGTTCCTTACCCTCCTTTTATGGACCCCATGAAAAGTAGAGTAACTACCTTTGTAACTACCTTTTTCAGTAACATCACAAAGAACACTCTCATATTCGCCTTGCTACCCTCAAACTAACTTAATCCCAGCTACTACATCATTATATTTTAAATAAAAGTTCAACCTGAAATCTTTTAGTTAATGTCATCCTATCTCACTGATCCTCTTTCCCATTCAACTTCTTTAACACATTGTCTTGATTACATCACTGTTTCTTTTCTTTAGCACCCAAGAACTTCATGACCTACTTCAATCTGATTTTTGTTCTTCTTACACCACAATCTCCTAATGTTTTCTCAACATCTCTAGCTAATTTTCTTAGTGTACTCTGTTGAGTCACCCTTCTCAAACTAGTAAATCTATCTCTATATTAATTAGGAATTGAATTGGAGAATTTTTTTTATTATCACTCTCTTCCTCTAGGCAGCATCAACCACACTCTCTTCTATAACTCCAGCATCCACATAGCCCAGATTTTTCTCTGAGTTTCAAATTATATGCATGTATATAAATTGTATTCCCAATCCTTTTTTAGAATATTCTTATTCAATTTAGCTTAGGTTTAAAATTAAGAAAGGTGTGCACCAGGGTTGTATTATTTCACCATACTTATTCAATCTGTATGCTGAACAAATAATTTGAGAAACTGGATTTTATAAGAAAACTAGGGCATCAGATTGGAGAAAGACTCATAAACAACCTGAAATGTGCATATGATACAACCTTGCTTGCTGAAAGTGAAGAGGACTTACAATGCTTACTAGTAGAGGTCAAAGACCACAACTTTCAGTATAGGTTGCATTTCAATGTAAAGAAAACAAAAATCCTAACCACTGTCCCAATAAACAACATCCACATAAATGGAGAAAATATTGAAGCTGTCAAAGACTTTATTTTGTTTGTATCCACTATCAACACTAATGGAAGCAGCAGTCAAGAAATCAAATAGCAAATTTCATTGGGAAAATCTGTTGCACAAGTTCTCTTTAAAGTGTTCAAGAGCAAAGATGTCAGTTTAAGGACTAAGGTGCACTTTCCCTGAGACAGTATTTTCAACTGCCTCATATGCTTGTGAAAGCTGAACAATGAATAAGGAAGTCCTCAGAAGAACTGATATATTCTACTTATGGTGTGGAAGAAGAATATTAAAGGTACCATGTACTGCCAGAAGAACAAACAAATCTGTTCTAGAAGAAGTACAGCCAGAATACTCCTTAGAAGCCAGGATGACCAGATTTCATCTCTCATACTCCAGATATGCTATCAGGAGCAACCATTCCCTGGAGAAGGACATCATGCTTGGAAAAGTGGAGGGCCAGTGCAAAAGAAGAAAATCACCAATGATACAGATTGGCACAGTGGTAGCAGCAATCAACATAAATGTGGTAACAATTGTGTTTGGTGCAGGACTGGGCAGTGTTTAGATCTGCTGCGCATAGATTCACTACGAGTCAGTATCAACTTGATGGCACCTAACAGCAGCAACATTCAAGTACTTCATGAACTCAATCATACAAAATATGTTTTTTTTCATCTCTTCCCATTTTTTTTCTTATACTCCAGATTGAAATATAGAAGAATTGACTCCATTCATCAAATGTTTGCTGCCTCCTTCTACTACGTGGGTGTTATATATGCTGAATATTTTACCTATAGTATTCTGTTATACTTCTCTGTGCTAAATTATCTTTTATTCATTCTAAAAACAATTCAAATATCACTTCCTCACAGAAGTACTTCTGAACTACCATACTAGGTTGATCATTAGAATATAAGCTTCTACAGTCTCAGAATGCATGTTTTTATTTCTTATGTCATTGTTACAGTGACTGAAATTATCACACTCTTACACATGTTGTGTAGTGACCCTGGATAAGATTTCCAAACAGCAGTAGTGAGTTTGAACCACCCACTTTGTGGCCAAACTGACCTTGTGGTTTTGAAGAATTCT
This sequence comes from Chrysochloris asiatica, assembly GCF_000296735.1. Classification (NCBI taxonomy): domain Eukaryota; kingdom Metazoa; phylum Chordata; class Mammalia; order Afrosoricida; family Chrysochloridae; genus Chrysochloris; species Chrysochloris asiatica. The sequence goes on from NW_006408609.1 coordinate 715,387, forward strand.
ACAAACTTCTTCAATCTGAAATTAAATCAAACATTCAATCCAGATGTATTGATAATCACTGGCAATTGGAATGCAAAGGTTGGAACAAAGAGGGAGGATCAGTGGTTGGAAAATACAGTGATAGAAATGATGCATGATAGAATTTTGCAAGACCAATGAATTCTTCACTGCAAATACATTCTATAACAATATAAAGGATGACTATACATGTGGACCTCACCTTCTGGGATACACATAAATCAAATTGACTACCTCTGTGGAAACAGACACTTGAAATGCTCCTTATCATCAGCCAAAATCAGGGGCAGACTGTGGAACAAACCATAAATTACCCATATGCAAGTTCAGGCAGAAGCTGAAGAAAATTATTACAAGTCCATGAGAGACAAAATATGACCTTGAATTTATCCCACAATAATTTAGAGATCACCTGAGGAATAGATTTGATGCATTAGACACTAAAGAATAAAGACAAAAGAGTTGTGGGATAACATCAAGAACATCATACAGGAAAAAAGCAAAAGGTCATTAAGAAGAAAAAAAGAAGGAAATGACTAAAATGTATGTCAGAAGAGACTCTGAAACTTGCTATTCAGCTTAGAGGTGCTAAAGCAAATGAAACAGATGAGGTAAAGAGCTAAACCGAAAATTGCAAAAGGCAGCTTGAACAGATAGTCAAACATTATAACAAAATGTGCAAAGTAAAGACCTGGATTTAAAAAATCAACAGGGAATAATACACTCAACATTTCTCAAGTGGATGGAACTGAAGAAAAAATTCAAACTCGATATGAGGTATTGAAGGATTCTATGGACAAAATATTGAATGACGCAGAAAGTATCTGAAGAACATGGAAGGAATACACACAGTCACTGTACCAAAAACAAATGATTAATGTTCAAATATTTCAATAGGTAGTATATCAATAAGAGCCAATGATAGTAAAGGAAGAAGTTTGAGGCACACTAAAGGCATTGACAAAGAATAGGACTCTGGGACTGATGGAATACGAATTGAAGTCTTTCAATTATCTGAGGTGGCATTGGAGGCAATCATTCATCTATACCAAGAAATTTGGAAGACAGCTACATGGCCAATTTAGTGGAAGAGATCCATATTTGTGCCTATTCCAAAGAGAGGTAACCAAACGGAATGCAGAAATCATCGGACAATATCATTAATATTTCATTCAAGTAAAATTTTACTAAAGGTAATATAAAACTGGCTGCAACCATACATTGACAGAGAATTTCCAGAAGTTCAACTCTAATTTGGAAGAGGACATAGATCAAGGGATATCATTTCTTGCATCAGATGGATCTTGACTGAAAGCAGAATACCATAAATATGTTTACCTGTGCTTTATTAACTTTGCAAAGGCTTTTGATTGTGGGAATCATAACAAGCTATGGACAGCATTGCAGAGAATGAGTATTCCAGAACACTTAAGAGTGCTCATGAGGAACCTGTACATAGACAAAGAAGCAGTTGTTCAAATAGAACAAAGGAACACCAAATAGATTAAAATTAGGAAAGGTGTGTGCTAGGGTTGTATTCTTTCACAATACTTACTCAGTCTGTATGCTGAGCACATACTCTGAGAAGCTGGATTTTATGAAGAAATTCATGGCATCAGGATTGGAGGAAGATACATTAACAACCACAGTGTGCAGATGACAAAACCTTGCTTCTGAAGCCTAATACTTAAATGATTTACTAGTGTAGATCAAAGACCACAGCCTTCAGTCTGGATTGCTCTTCAATGTAGCAAAAACAAAAACCCTCACCACTGGACTAATGAACAATATCCATATAAATGGAGAAAAGACAAGTTGTCAAATACTTTATTTGGCTCAAATAAATCATAACACTCGTAGAAGCAGCAGTCAAGAAATTAAACGAGGGAAAACAAAGAAGATGGCAGATAAGGTAGAAGTGCAGTGAGGATCTCTGTCAGCAACAAAACAGAGTACTGGACCAAGCAGGTTCAGAGGATGGTCTCCAAACTCTGAACCACATATATAGGAATATTTAAAAAGTTGGAAGGCTTATAGATCGTAGAACTTGTAACAGAAATAAGAAATCCAGTGCTTTATAATCCAAGATGCTGAGCTATCCCATGAGCAGCCATCTTGGGTGAGACCTAGCAGGGGAAGGATCAGAGCAGCCACTGATGCCTGATAGAACTGCAGAGAAAAAGGTGAAGACATTTTTTTTTATTTTTTTATCTGTCTGTTGGTCTCTGGTGGCTGTCCACTTCCATTCTGGTGACTAGAGGGGGTGGCTCAGTGAATGGACACCCCACCCCTACCCCCAGAGGGTTCTATTATGCATGCTCACAGGTCTCCTCAAAATTTAAGGGAACAGTTACAACTTAAAACCAAACGGCAGCACAAAACGGCCACATCCAGCCTTGAACTATCACTAGGAAAAAAGCCTGAATGTGGGTCATGGAGTAGGAAAGGCAGACTAAAAAGGAAACAGACTGAAAATTAAATCCTAAGTTATATCATAATGACAAACAATGGCATCTTAAAATTTCTCAGGAAGATAAATGAAAGGAAAGCCCCTGTCCTGATTGCATCTACCTGGAGGCAATCAGAAAGTATAAAAAATACCAAAACATATACCCATCTAAGTATTAAGGCTATAGCTAACCACTGAATATGCCCAAGAAACAGAAACAGATAACCATATCATCACATGTTCAGAAATGAGATAAAGTGACTGAGACAAATGAGCTGAGGTAGACCTACACTCCATATTGGAAGGAGGGCAGGCTTTGGAAATACCTGAGAAGGAATTCAGAAAAATGATTATAAAATGTATCAAAATACTTTACAATGAAGTTGAGAAAAATAAGGAAGAAGTCAGGAAAGCACTAGAGAAACAAGCAAATAAGATAGATACAGCATTAAAAACAATTCAAAGCCTACTGAAAGAGGTCCAAATGATTAATAATAGAATATCAGAAATGGACAATACACTGAAAGGTCAAAGGAGCAGAACAGAAGAGAAGGAAGCCAGAACTAGTGAGCTAGAACATAAATCTGTCAGTACTACTAAGATAGAGGAACAAGCAGAAAAAAAGGATAACAATACTGAAGACAGTTTAAGATTTATGTTGGAAAACATGAAAAGAAATAACTTAAGAATTAT
>NW_006408609.1:738971-740016 GCF_000296735.1 Chrysochloris asiatica
TGGGGGTCTTCTTCTTATTCACTAACACTCTACTTTACCAAGCATGGTGTTCTTCTCTAAGGACTGATAGCATGTCTGAAGTATGAGAGATGAAGTCTTCCTACCCTGGTTCCTTCCAACACAGATTGGTTTGTTCTTCTGGCATTCCATAGTACGTCTAATATCCATCTCTAGTATCATAACTCAAATGAATCAATTATTCTTCTGTTTTCCTCAATCATTGTCCAACTTTCACATGCATATGAGGCTACTGAAAAGAGGGTGGCGTGGGTCAGACACATCTTAATTCTCAAACTGATATCTCTACTCTAAAACACTTTTTAATGTCTTGTGCAACAGATTTGCTTAATGCAATATGTTATTTGATTTCTTCACTTTCATAAGTGTTGATTGTGGATCCAAGCACTGTGGGTTAATGTGCTGGACTGCAAAGTTGTTTGAACTGTAAGGTTTCCTCTCCTCTGAAACCCTATACAGGGTTGCTATTGGTTGAAACCCTCTGGACAACACTTAACAAAAAATAACATCTATATATACATATGTATATTTCAGAACTGTTTAAAGTAATTCTGAAATTATGGTTCTTGGAGTACTTGTGTGACACTATAAGATAAGCACTGGACCACAAAGTCAGTTTGAACACCAAGGTTGGCAGTTCCAACTCACCAGCAGCTTCTGGGAAATCCTATATAGGTTCGCTGTGAGTAGGCACCAACTCAACATCACTTAACAGCAACAACAACAGCATATCTTGTTGACTCAGTGTGTACTTCTTTTGAACATAGGCATCACTTTCTATTACTTTATATAAGCAGAGTACAATTATCAAAATTTGGAAATTTAACCTTGCTACAATTCTATTTTCTAATCTATATTCCCTGTTCAATATTTTCTATTGTCTTTAATTTTCTATTGCCATAGAGTCGGTTCTGACTCATAGCGACCCTGTACAGGGTTTCCAAGGCTGTAAATCTTTACAGGTGCAGAAAGTCTCATCTTTCTCCCGAGGAACAGCTGGTAGTTTTGAATATGGATGTGAAAGCTG
>NW_006408609.1:741317-747004 GCF_000296735.1 Chrysochloris asiatica
ACTTACATCAATATTTATAACTTCTGAAGGTGACGTTTTCATCTCTCAACCTTTCCCCTGAGGAATTATACTCCCTTCTAGTTCTGGTAGCGTAGTGGTTACGAATCGGGCTGCGAACCGCAAGGTCAGCAGTTTCAAACTACCAGCTGCTCCGCGGGAGAAAGATGTGGCGTTCTGCTCCCATAAAGATTAACAGTCTCGGAAACCCTGTGCAGGGTCACTATGAGTCGGAACCGACTCCACGGCACATAACAACAACAACTAGTTACATTACACAGAAAGGAAATCACATTTTGTTCCTTTCAAATTTATTCAAGATTTTAGATCAAAAAGAAATCAGAAGGGGTGAGGTTAATGTTTTAAAGGTGAACAAGGTATAGTTTCCCAAAACAGCTGGTAGGACTGGTCTTGCTGCCTCAAAAAATAAGTAGGTGCATTACTGTGATGTAAACATTTTCTTAGCAACTTTCCTGGTCTGTTTCTCACTAATGCAGTTTTAAATGTTCTTAAAACGTATGAATCTGCTGTGATCATCCTGTGACTTTTGAAAAAATAATCTATGAAGTTTGCACCCTTGTAAACCACAAAAAACAGTGATCATAATCTTCTGAAATGAATTCTATGCCTTGGACTGAACAGGCCCAGCTAATCCGATAAGAATCTAATGGTTTGATTAACATTTCTTTTGAAGGCACCATAATGAGACTAAAACAAATGTTTTACTGAGAGAGCTTGCCTATAGTTATCCTATCATTGCAGAGGCATGTTTATATATGTTTTATTTGGAATAAATTCCTGCTGCTATGAACTGGAACAATTGTAGCAATACTTTTTGACTTACTGTCATATATTTCATGTGCTCATGGGTTATTTTCATATACTTTGATGAATATTCTGCTCATGTCCATTGTTCTCTTGTCCCATAGGTTTTTGTTGTTGTTGTTCTTTCTCAATTTTTAATATATATGGGATATATATGCTTATTATATTAAGGATAGATCTGTAAAGTCTATTGCAGTCACCACTCATCTATCAGTTGTGTATACTGTATTGTAGTGGCTTGCTGGTTGCTGTGATGCTGGCAGGTATGCCACTGGTATTTAAAATATCAGCAAATTTACATATGGTTTACAGGTTTAGTGGAGCTTCCAGACTAATAAAAGAAACTAGAAAGAAATGCCTGGATATCTACTTACGTATATTAGTAAATGATAACCACAAAACTCTGTCTGATTCTCTTGATTTGGATGTGTCATCAGGAGGGTTTAATAGCTAGAAGAGGACATCATACTCAGTGAGATAAAATGCTATCAAGGACAAGAGGAACATTCAGTGACATGGATTGACAAAATAGCCAAACCAGTGGGCTCAAACATGCCAGCAATCATGAGGCTGACACATGACCAAGCAAATTTCACTCTCTTGTACAGAAGATTACCATGAGTTCGAGGGGACTTGACAGAATCTATATATGTATTATGTATTTATTATTGCAAATCTCTTCATCCAATTTGAATTTGGATTTGGTCTTTGCCTATCTTGTTTTTGGCCAGGAAATGTTTGTTGTTATGATTAGTATCATTATTAATTTTGCTATTAAATAATTAAGAACATCACTCATTAATTTCATTGCATCTAGAGTTTAAGTTATACAGGTTATAGAAAATTTTGTCCAATTTTTCCTAGTGTTTGTATGACTTTGTTCTTTGTCTTTAGATATCTCATAGGATTTTTTTTAATCAAGCATGATGTGAATCCAGTGTTATTTTTAAAAGTTATTCATTTGTCTTTTAATCATTTCTTTAAAGCCTCACATTGCCCAAGTAATTAAAATATCACTTTTGCTAAAGCTTGGTCATCATATATGTATAAATGTATTTCTTGATTTTCTATTCTATTGCACTGGCCTATATGTCATTCATGGATCAATAGCAGACTGTTTTCATAACACAGGCTTCATGTTATATTCTACTAATTATGGAGTTTGTTCCTCTTTTAGTTTTTTGTGGGTTTTTTTTTTTTTTTGTGTGTGTGTGTGTTGTTTTTCTTTTTTTTCAGTATTTCCCATGCTCCTTCCTGAATGTTTTCTTAGCTATAGGACTAAAGGCCATGGAAGAAAGTTTTTTGCAATGCAGTGTAACTGATAAGGTCCCATACCTTATGTACAGAAGGTAAAAAAAAAATATTTGGCATACTAGAAACTGTTTGGGAAAAGCAGCCATAACTTCCAGGTAGTGATATAGGCATCTTCTAGAGATCTGTCTGCTATCTTGGTGTGGAGAAGAAAAGGGAAAATAAGATTTCAGAATAATGGTGCAAGATTATTATTCAACCACTTATAATGTCCTCTGCTCAGTGGACATGTAGACATGCACATATACATATTCTCAGCATTGTTCCCTCAGCCTGCTGTACTGTAAGAGAGCAGTGGAGAGTGACTGACAGCTGAGAACAGATTGTCTAGTGAGACCAGCTCTGTTGTTTAAGACTGAAATACAAGTTGTTCATTTAAGACCTATTGTTATAAAGACACAAATAAAAGTCTAAAGCTGCTCTCTCAAAGTTTAAACTGAATTATTTCATTAAACTGGTAACTCTATTACCTGTAAAAAAAACTTTTAGCCCCAATCACAGATAAAAATAAAGGGACTGACAAAAGGGCAGATACCACTGTCTGAGTCTCTTCTGTGATGGTTGTTGTTGTTAAGTACCATGGAGTCAGTTATGATTCATAGTGACCCTGGGTAGGGCTTCCGAAGAGCTGCTGGTGAGTTTGAACTGCCAGCCCTGTGGTTAGCAATGAAGTGCTTATCCTACAGCACCACACCATGACTGAGGGTACTAATGATAAGTAAACCCGTCAAGTAAAATAGGATTCAATGTCAGGGAGAGGAAACATTTGAACACCTCAGCTGACATTCATTTACTCAGCTGGTTATGTAGGTAACTGAGAGAAATAGCTCTTGTGGGCGTGGTCCATCTTTAGGAATTCATGAGATTGCTAGGCCTGGCAAAAAGATTGTTGATTTACATACAGGGAGGGATATGTAACCTGTCTGTTCTAGTACTGGTGGTGATGATGTGCCGTGATGTTGGTTCTGACTCATAGTGGCCCTGTACAGGGTTTCTGAGGCTGTAAATCTTTACAAGAGCAGAAAGCCTCATCTTACTCCCAAGGAACAACTGGTGGTTTTAAACTCCTGACCTTGTAGTTTGCAGTCCGATTCATAACCTCTAAGCTACCAGAGCTACTTGTTCTAGGACTAGGAAAGCCCCTCTTTCATTTTCAGTTCCCCATATACAAGTCTATGGCACATCCCATTTTCCCTTCCCCCACTGGAAATGTAAATAAGAATACAGCCATTAAGACAATGGGCAAGCCATTTTGGCTTATCTGGGGGGAAGGAAAATGGGAAATGCCATAGAAATGTATATGGGGAACTGGAACTGAAAGAGGGCCTTTTTGGAGACAAGAATAAAAACTGTTTGTAGTGGGCCATGTGGGACATCTGCTAGTTTCTACTAGGTTAGGTGCCCAATTTTGCAAAATCAAATAAAGAAAACCTCACCCTAGCTAAATTGAGTACAGATTGGATTACTTGAGTGTTTGTCAGTATAGAAAACGTTTCTCACAGTAACTCAGCTCATCCTGCAGCTCTTTAGTTTGATTTTGTAAACTAAACAGCTGCAAATTGAGGGGAGAAGCCTTGTTTTGCTCTACATGACAAATAGGAGGCTGACCTTCAAGGAATGCCTCAGGGGCATATGTTGATCTTGACCCAGTCAGTGGTCAAGTGAACTATCAAAATAGGAACTTTAGGAAACCAAGGAGCTTATCTCTCATACTCAGGTCAGAGATTTGGACAGGATACCTACCATAAGATGTGATTTTAGAACTTTGGGACCTGATTCTTGTGTTACCTGTTTGCTAGATCAGAATGGCCTAAGTGTCCACTGTTCATAGGATTTATGCCAGTGCCTAAACCTGAAACATCAGATACACATAGGACAGGGCCTAGGGGATCCTAGAGGTAGAAAGTATAACTTCTTCCTCAGGTCCTCAAGGGGAAATTCAGTTATGTTTCCTTCATTGCCCTATGTTACTGCAATATCTTATGTTTTAAAATATTATTTGTCAATACACATTTGTTTGGGTTTAACTCCAAGACTTCAAGAGACCAAAAAACTGACCAGAAGAGAGGACACCAGACATCTATTTATTACAGAACAGCAATCAAGGCAAAGAAAGTCTAGTGTAGAATAGTAATCCAGGCAGAGAGTGTCCATTATAGAATTGTAATAAGGCAAAGACAAGCTACCAGATAATCAGGGCAGGGAGACTTACAAATTGGTAGTTCAGCACTGCATCCAGTGGTGACAAACTGCATAGGAATACGAAAGTTCTTCTTCACTGTTTCTTCACTACGAGGGCTCAGCAAGGTCTTTGTACTCCTAAAGACACAAGCTTGTGGCACTGAGGGTTAATGCACCAGACTGCAAAGTCAGTTTGAACTACAAGGTTGGTGGTTCAAGCTCCCCAGATGCTCCTAGAAACCCTATACAGGGTCGCTATGGGTCAGAATTGATGACGACACTTAACAACAACAACAACAAAGACACAAGCTATTTCTGTTGTGGTTATTGCTTAGTCAGTCGTAGTTGCTATTTTTCAATCGGGCTTATTCTCCAAATTAAGGGAGACTGGACCATCCATTGAACTTCTGGGAACTAGCCTACCCAGTTATCATAATCTTGAGAGGAATTAGACCATCTGCTTAACTTCTCGGACCCTGATATAGCTAGGATCCATACCCAAACCAAATGGGAAAATATTATTACAGGGGCTTATTCTAAATGAAGCCACTATGCTTAGCAAGAATGGGGTCATTTTGAAGTGATTAGGCCTTGACCATACAACTGTTTAATCTTTAACTAAATAAGTACAAAAAAGGTTTTTTGTTTTTTTTTCTTTTAAAAAAAAAATTAAGGACATAATAACTCTTCTTTTAAATACAACAACCAAAAAAAAAAAAAAAGACTCAGAATATAGTTTAGCAAATGACCTTATCCACTTTTGCTCTACAATGTTCTTTCTTGAAAAATGGAGTGAATATGATGTATTATTTAATAATGTCTCCTTGCCATTGGTTTACATTTTTTCTTAATTCTTCAGGAAACTGATACTAATCCAAATATATCATACAAAATTGCTGCATCACAATGCAACCATTAGACCTATTAACATCCCATTAATCAGTCAGGGTAAGCTACAGCATCATTCTATGCAGATATTAAGAATGTTAATGCCTGTCATAAAATCATTCAGACATTTATTTGTACTTGGTGGTTATTATATCTTTACAATGGTATGAATTTTCTTCTCTGCTTCTAGAAAAATCCTCAGGGACACTGAACAAGCAGTTAATTTATACAGTAGTCCCATCCAGGGAACAAACATGGAATACAAATAAAAAATATTTTGGTTAAATTTTCAAATATTTTCTAATAAGGACATCATTGCATTTCTCTTATTTTATTGTAAAGTAGCTTTTATTGTCTTATAAACTGTGTTTACTTAAATAGTTCAGTATATGGTCATGTTTTCTGAAATTACTAAGATATATTAAAAATATGAGTGTTCAATCAAACACAATATAATTTGCTAATGCATCACCATTTGTCATTTT
>NW_006408609.1:748216-749764 GCF_000296735.1 Chrysochloris asiatica
ACAAGTTGCTCCTCTGAAACCCTATACAAGGTCACTGTGGGTCAGAACCGACTCAACAGAACTTAAGAACCAGAATATATATATGGATGTTAATGGATCTAGTATATATAGATTAAATATTTATGCATTTTTTTTATCTATATATACTTCAAGATAATAGCATTTTTCTACCCTATGAACTTACTTCATTTCTTTGTTGCTGACCAACTTTAAGATGTAGTTATTAGGTGCTATCAAGTTGGCTCCTATCAAGTGACTCTGGGCATAACAGAACAAAACACTGTCCAATCCAGCTCCCTCCTCACAGTTTTGTACTTCCCCAATTTTGTTATTTGGTACAGTCCTGATAACTTGTTTAAAGTATATGAGATGAAATCTCGCCATCCTCGCTTCTAAGGGCATCCTGGCCGTGCTTCTTTCAAAACCGATTTGTTTGCTCTTCTGGTAGTCCAGAGTAGTTTCAATAGTCTTTGAAAACATCAAATGCATCAATCCTTCTCTGGTCTCATTTATTGTCCAGCTTTCGCATAAATACGAGATGAATTCAAACCCCGCATGTTGGGTCTGATAAAGGAAAACTTCAGAAATAGAAGCCCTTTTTATTGTTTCTTTCTTTCTATATGTTACATTTAACCTGTCACATGTTTCATGTGATGTTTATCTATAAATTGTCAACAGATTGTTTTCATCCAGTCTGAAGCCGTCTCACTAATATTCCTCTAATATTTTCCTTTTCTAATGTGTACTAGATATGGCAGTCAGTTTAATTCCAAACATGCTAATTAAAATTTCAGACACTTTTATGCATTTCCAACATGCATTGAATCAAGCATAGAATCCTTATCTGAAAAAAAAAAAAAAAAAAAGGATTCTAAGGAATTTCCGATCAATCTAATTTTCCAGCATCATTGCCTACTTCTACTTTTTTAATGCCTTATGCTTAAATCGAATGATCAAATGGATAATTCCTTCTTAGACATGATTTACATTTTCTAAAATTCAAGCCATTTTTATTAAAGAGTTCTTTCTAATCCTTTCTGCAATGTAACCCAAACATCAAAGCATATATCAAATGACACAATTTACAGTTTCTTCATGATTCAGGTATCAGTACCTTCAAATTCCTTTTAATTATCTAGGTTCCACATGTCTGTGGTATAACTGAAAATACCATGGCTTGGGTCAGACATACATTAGTCACCAAAGTGACATCTCTGATTTTTACCCATATAAACTGTTCTTTTACAGTAAATTTTCTCAATGAAATATATTGTCTGACTTCTTGATAGCTGATTTCATGGGTGTTGATTCTTGACAATGCAAATATGTTCTCCATTTAACATGATATTTCTTATTGGTCTACTTGTGTAGACTTTTATTTTCTTTATATTGAGGTGCAATCTTTACTGATGGCTCTAGTCTTTGATGTGCATTAGTAATTTCATCAAGTTGGTTTCATACTCAGAATTCAAGTTTGTTAATAAGTTTAATTCTACTTGTAATGTCACAGTCTTCTTCATATAGTTCAAGAGATTGAAGAATTGACAC
>NW_006408609.1:750354-753379 GCF_000296735.1 Chrysochloris asiatica
GAACTGACTGGACAGCAATTAAAAACAGCACTATGGTAACAGAATCCTGGTGTGGAGCTGTAGGATAAGCACTGGATTGTTAACAACAAGGTTAGTTGTTTAAAACCATCAGCTGCCCCTAAAAAACCCTATACAGGGTCACTATGGGTTGTAAAAAAAATTGGTAGCAAGAAATAATGGTAAATAATGTGAACAATACTTCAGCACATCTGGAACCACTTCAATGGTTGGGCCATGATTCTCAGTGGTTCGGCAGTTATGTAATAGTGCAATTTGGCAGTTATTTAATGATGTGATGTAATCATTACTTATGATGTGATTTGAAGTGAACTGTAAATCAGTTGTAAGATTAGGGTGGGATACAACAAGTTTACTCAGCTTACACTCTGATCTGATGTAAGAGGAGAATCCCTGATGTATGGACAGAATCACCTTTTACTTTACAAATGATAAAAGGAGATAGAAGGGAACAGAGAAGGAGGAACTCCTGTACCACCAAGAAAGAAGTTCCAGAAGTCAAGCATGTCCTTTGGACTCAGAGTACTTGCATTGCAATTCGTGAGAAGATTTACTCAACAGAGGACAATTACCGAGACTCTTCTCTGAGAAAGACCAGGCACATAAATGTTGAAAGGGGACAAGGGCCTTCCTCCAGAGCTGACAGAGACAGAAAGCCTTCCCCTACAGCTGGTATCCTGAATTAGACTTCTAGACTCCTAAACTGTAAGAAAATAAACTTCTGTTTATTTTGTGTTACATCTGTTATTGTAGTAATAGTTAAAGAAGATAGCCACACTTTAAAAGCAAAATAAAAATTCACCAAGGAATCATTAATCGTATATTGACCTCTTATCTCACACCATACATAGCAATCAACAGCATATGAATTGCAGATCTAAATGTTGTTGTTAAGTGCCGTGGAGTCGGTTCCGACCCATAGCGACCCTGTACAGGGTTTCCGAGGGTGTAAATCTTTACGGGAGTAGAAAGCCTCATCTTTCTGCCACGGAGAGACTGGTAGTTTCGAACCGCTGACCTTAAGGTTCGCAGCCCGATTCGTAACCACTACGCTACGGGATAAAAGGAGCTTCTATAAAAAAATGTAGAATAATCTATTAATGTTTTAATAAGCAAAGATTTCAAACCAGGACACACACATATAAACTACAAATAAAATAATTGATAAACTTGACTACATAAGATTTTCAACTTCTGATCATCTAAAGGTCTTAAGAGAGTGAAAAACAGTTTCATAATAAGAAAAACTGCATCCGATACTACTCATATATACAATGAAAGACTTGTATCCAGAATACCTACTTACCTATACATATATCTATAAGTATATCTCAACATAAAAAAAGCAAAAATCCTCACAGTGGATCAATAAGCAAAAAGGAAAAAATCTTTAAGTTGTCTAGGGTTTCATTTTGCTTGGATATACAACCAACATCCACTGAAGTGCAATTAAAAAAAAAAAATTGTATTGATGCAAAAGAACAGTTTAAAATGTTAAAAAGCGAAGGGGTCACTTTGAGGACTAACATGCACTTCCCAAGACATATTTTCAACTGCTTCATATACATACAAAAACTGGACAATGAGTAAATAAGACTGAAGAAGAACTGATGCATTTGAATTACAGTGTTGGCATAGAATACTGAATATTGATTATGGACTACCAGAAGAATAAACAACTCTTTCTTAGAAGGAGTACAGCCAGAATGTCCTTATCTCATGTGTTTTGTACATGTTTTCAGAAAGCGACCAGTATCTGGAGACACACTTCATGTTTGGTCTGTCTTGGAAACAAGAGGAAGATCCTCAAAATAGTCACAGAGGCTATAAAATTGAGCTCAAACATAGCAAATATTGTAAAGATGGTGCAAAACTGGCTGGCTTTTTGTTGTTGTTTTGGTTTTTTTTCGGTTATACATAGGATTTCTGTGAGTCAGAACCAACTGTACATCACCCAACAATAGCAGCTAGTTATCTATACACCTGTCTCTCTCCCTCTCTCAGAAAAGAGAGAGGGAGACTAGGAGATAAATAGATATTCATCTTGGTCTCAGGACAATGAAGCTATGCAAAGCCTGTATATTTCCAGAAACAAACAGAGAGAAAATCTGTTAAATGATTTACACATGAAAATACCTTAATGAATATTTTATGATGTCATAAATGAAAATTATTGATTTGAAACACCATGGGAACTTTTTGAAAATTTGTCAGGATCTCATCAAAAAAATCACAGTCTCTGCTGAGGCCTTAATATCTGTATAAACAAATGGGTTCCCTAGATATGATTATCAGAAATTTCTAGGCTCCATTAACATGAAAAGCTGCTCTTGAATTTTGTTGTTGTCTTGTACACATGTTCCCTACTCAATATTGTTGTAAGTTAGCTAATAGAAAAGAAACACTTACATAAGATTTATTTACTATGGGTAACTTGTTATGCATAAGATTGTGATAACCAAGAACCCTAAGAGCCTACCCTTTTTCCTTTGTATACCACATTAAAACAAATGAGCAAACATATATTCTTATTTATAAATTATAGACAGGTACTATAATGCCAATAAATTATTTATTTCATAAAGCATACATAGTATATAAATTTTTAAAGAATTAGATTGAAATGTTGAAAGTAATGTTTTAAAAATACCTTACTAAACATATGGCCTAGTATCAGTATGTATGAAAAGGAATATTAGTATTAGGCATGATTTATAATACACAAAAATGATCTTTATTATGTGAGCTGCAATTTAAATATTGATCTCTCCACATTTGAAACAAAGTGAAGAAAATATTGTTGTTAGTTGATGAGAAGTCTGTCTCAACTATTAGTGACCATGTGCACAACAGGTGTGTAATCCTTACAACGGCTGTTGCTGTCGCCACTATGCTATTCCATCTCATTGGGAGTCTTTCACATTTTTGCTGATCCTCCATTTCAGCAAACATGATGTCCTTTACCAGGGGCTAATCACTCCTGACAATATGTCCAAAGTATGAGAGG
>NW_006408609.1:757974-758525 GCF_000296735.1 Chrysochloris asiatica
AAAAAAAAAAAATGCATGTCAGAATGTACCATGAAACTTTCTCTTGAACATAGAGTAGTTAAATCAACTGGAAAAAATAATGAAGAGCTGAAAAGAAGATTTCAAATGGCAGTTCAATAAGACAAAGTCAAGAATTATAGAGAAATGTACAAATATCTGGAGTTAGGAAACCAGAAGGGCATACTGCTCACAGAATTTATCAAGTTTAAAGAACTTAAGAAAATAATTCAAGGCTCTACTTTCAATATTTAAGGAGCTCTGGGAGTGAAGTTGTTACAAATCAGGCTACTAATCTCAAGGTCAACAGTTTGAAACTTTCAGCTGATCTGCAGGAGAAAGATGAGACTTTATGCTCCCATAAAGATTTATAGCCTCAGAAACCCTCTACAGGGTCGCTATGAGTCAGAACCAATTCCATGGCACATAACCACCACCACCATTTGCAATATTTAAGGAGCCTAGAGCTCTGGTAGCGTAGTGGTTACGAATCGGGCTGCGAACCTTAAGGTCAGCGGTTCGAAACTACCAGCTGCTCTGCGGGAGAAAGATGA
>NW_006408609.1:758625-767364 GCF_000296735.1 Chrysochloris asiatica
CTGGTAGTTTCGAACCGCTGACCTTAAGGTTCGCAGCCCGATTCGTAACCACTACGCTACGGGATAAAAGGAGCTTCTATAAAAAAATGTAGAATAATCTATTAATGTTTTAATAAGCAAAGATTTCAAACCAGGACACACACATATAAACTACAAATAAAATAATTGATAAACTTGACTACATAAGATTTTCAACTTCTGATCATCTAAAGGTCTTAAGAGAGTGAAAAACAGTTTCATAATAAGAAAAACTGCATCCGATACTACTCATATATACAATGAAAGACTTGTATCCAGAATACCTACTTACCTATACATATATCTATAAGTATATCTCAACATAAAAAAAGCAAAAATCCTCACAGTGGATCAATAAGCAAAAAGGAAAAAATCTTTAAGTTGTCTAGGGTTTCATTTTGCTTGGATATACAACCAACATCCACTGAAGTGCAATTAAAAAAAAAAAATTGTATTGATGCAAAAGAACAGTTTAAAATGTTAAAAAGCGAAGGGGTCACTTTGAGGACTAACATGCACTTCCCAAGACATATTTTCAACTGCTTCATATACATACAAAAACTGGACAATGAGTAAATAAGACTGAAGAAGAACTGATGCATTTGAATTACAGTGTTGGCATAGAATACTGAATATTGATTATGGACTACCAGAAGAATAAACAACTCTTTCTTAGAAGGAGTACAGCCAGAATGTCCTTATCTCATGTGTTTTGTACATGTTTTCAGAAAGCGACCAGTATCTGGAGACACACTTCATGTTTGGTCTGTCTTGGAAACAAGAGGAAGATCCTCAAAATAGTCACAGAGGCTATAAAATTGAGCTCAAACATAGCAAATATTGTAAAGATGGTGCAAAACTGGCTGGCTTTTTGTTGTTGTTTTGGTTTTTTTTCGGTTATACATAGGATTTCTGTGAGTCAGAACCAACTGTACATCACCCAACAATAGCAGCTAGTTATCTATACACCTGTCTCTCTCCCTCTCTCAGAAAAGAGAGAGGGAGACTAGGAGATAAATAGATATTCATCTTGGTCTCAGGACAATGAAGCTATGCAAAGCCTGTATATTTCCAGAAACAAACAGAGAGAAAATCTGTTAAATGATTTACACATGAAAATACCTTAATGAATATTTTATGATGTCATAAATGAAAATTATTGATTTGAAACACCATGGGAACTTTTTGAAAATTTGTCAGGATCTCATCAAAAAAATCACAGTCTCTGCTGAGGCCTTAATATCTGTATAAACAAATGGGTTCCCTAGATATGATTATCAGAAATTTCTAGGCTCCATTAACATGAAAAGCTGCTCTTGAATTTTGTTGTTGTCTTGTACACATGTTCCCTACTCAATATTGTTGTAAGTTAGCTAATAGAAAAGAAACACTTACATAAGATTTATTTACTATGGGTAACTTGTTATGCATAAGATTGTGATAACCAAGAACCCTAAGAGCCTACCCTTTTTCCTTTGTATACCACATTAAAACAAATGAGCAAACATATATTCTTATTTATAAATTATAGACAGGTACTATAATGCCAATAAATTATTTATTTCATAAAGCATACATAGTATATAAATTTTTAAAGAATTAGATTGAAATGTTGAAAGTAATGTTTTAAAAATACCTTACTAAACATATGGCCTAGTATCAGTATGTATGAAAAGGAATATTAGTATTAGGCATGATTTATAATACACAAAAATGATCTTTATTATGTGAGCTGCAATTTAAATATTGATCTCTCCACATTTGAAACAAAGTGAAGAAAATATTGTTGTTAGTTGATGAGAAGTCTGTCTCAACTATTAGTGACCATGTGCACAACAGGTGTGTAATCCTTACAACGGCTGTTGCTGTCGCCACTATGCTATTCCATCTCATTGGGAGTCTTTCACATTTTTGCTGATCCTCCATTTCAGCAAACATGATGTCCTTTACCAGGGGCTAATCACTCCTGACAATATGTCCAAAGTATGAGAGGCAAAATCTCACTATCAATGTTTCTAAAGAGAATTGTGGCTGTACTTCTTCCAAAACAGATTTCTTTGTTTTTTTTTTTCTAGCCATGGTACTTATAATATTTTTCTCAAGCACCACAACTCAAATGCATCAATGCTAGGATCCTCCTTATTCACTGTCCAACATTCACATGCATATGAGGTTATTGAAAATACCATGGCGTGGATCAACCTCAGTTCTCAAAATAATATCTTGAACCTCAAATACTTTGATTTACCTAATGCAATACATCCTTTGATTTCTTGACTTGTTTCTTCCATGAGTGTTGATCGTGAGTACAATCAAAATGAAGTCTTTGATAGCTTCAAACTTTTCTCGTCATGATGCTATTTATCGGTCCGGTGGTGAGGATTTTTGTTTTCTTTATCTTGAGGTGTAACTCATACTGAAGGTTGAAGTCTTTGATCTTCATCAGTAAGTATTTTAAGTCCTCTTCACTTTCAGCAGGCAAGTTTGAATCTTCTGCATATTGCAGGTGGTTAAGGAATCTTCTTCCAATCCTGATGACACATTCTTCTTCATATAATCCAACTTCTCTGATTATTTGCTCAGCTTTGAATAAGTATTGTGAAAGAATACCACACAGGCACAAACTTTTCCTGATTTTACAACATTCAGTGTTTTTTGCTCTGTTCAAACTCCTACCTTTTGTTTTATGTACAGGTTTCTTATGAGCCAAATTAAGTGTTCTGAAATAACTATTCTTTACAATGTTGTCCATAACTTGTCATGATCCACACAGTTGAAAGCCGTTGTATAGTCAATACCCCACATGTACTGTCTGGTGATTTCAGCTACTCTGTGTTTCAACGAGGATCCATCTAATGTCAGCAATGATATCCCTCTTTCCACATCCTTGTCTGAATACAAATTGAATCTTTTATCGTGTGATCTCCAACATAGTTTCTATTATCAAAGCCGTATTTTTCATCATATCCTTCCTCTTTGATTCCAACCTGTGTATTTCAATCACAAGTAAATATAAATAGATCTTGATTGCATATTTGATGAATTGCCGACTGAAGAAATTGGTAGATTCATTCCCTCTTTTGAGCTACTACATACATAAATATAGATCAGGTTCATCAAACTGTAGTGGATTACTCTTTTTTTCCTCTTCTTTCTTTTTCTAGTAGAGTTCTGATCATCCACCCATTGAACCCAGGTCAAATGGATACTATCTGCAAGTATGGGTGTTCTTGTGCATCTACCCTCACTTAATACCAGCTGGATACTTCACCTGCTCTAGTCCTCTGTGGCCATGTCAGTGTCCCTGGGCCCAGGGGTTCCGAGGTCTTACCATACTTCTGGCTAACCACATCTCAACACAGCTTGACAGGAGTCTATTGAACATGGTCGGACTTAGCTCACAACTTCATTGCTCTCTTTCCCCCACTTCCCCTTATCGGTAGACCAACATGGTCATCAGCAAGACCACATGCCTGCTCATGCATTACCTTTGAGTCTCAGTCTTGGAATGGGGTTTTCCCTGAGGGAACCCAACCACTTGCCTTGATGCCTCCCAGGTGAACAACTTGCTTGTTTTTTGTACTAGTCAATTCAGACTGGCATTATTGTTTTTTTTTTTTAATTTTTCCTTCTGATATTTCTTTCCAGATGTATATTCTGTTCTAGCTGCTTCAGGCTGGTCTGCTTGTCCTTTCAAGTGGAAATTTCCCACCTCAAAAGATTTTGGATGGGGATCAGGATTCCACCTATGGTTTTATGCACTGCAAAGCCTCAGAAGGAAGACTCCGAAGGAAGTCTCCTTCACTGGGCAAGTTCTAACCCCATTTCAGGTATTATAATCAGTTATAGGCTGATTGTAACAGACTTACAAGCTTTCTGTGGTGATGTTTCTGGCTATACCATTCTATCACACTCAAGTGTCTATTTTACAATTGTAGGCAAGGGAAACCAAGATTCAAAAGACAGCCAGGCATCTTAACATTATTTCCCTTCTTTTACCCAACGAGATGGATTGGCCAAGTGGCAACATCGATGAACTCAAGCGTGGGAACAGTAGTGAGGTTGGTCCAGGATCAGGCAGTGTTTTGTTCTGCTATGCATAAGGTCGCTATAGTCAGTGCCAACTCAATGGCACCTAACAACAACAATTGTTGTAAAATTAGACATTTAAGTGAAATATAAAGAAATATTGGGAAATATGATTATAGAAGGCTTACAAACCAGTCTTCAGCCTATAACTGATTGAATTAGCTAATAGAGGATTTAAATTTGCCCAGGGAAATAGGCTTTTTTGTTAAGACGGTGGAGTTTGGGGCCTTAGGTAGAATCCTGTGCCTCAACTAGAACCTTCTGAGGTGGGGCATTCTCACTTGAAAGAACATGTAGACCAATTTTCAATGGCTAGAGGAACAGAAGAAATTTCCTGAAAGAAAGATAAGAAGGGAGAAAAAAGCACACTGTTTTTTATAAAATCAAGCAAGCGGTTCTTGATACCATCAAGGCAGGAAGAGTTAGCCCATCAGAGTAAACCCCCTTCTAAGACAGAAACTCAAAGGGAATACATTATCAAGCTTATAAGGTTGCTGATGACCACCCTGCTCTACTTGTCAGTGGAAGTGGGGGAAATGCAGCCATGAAGACCATGATTAGCCATGTTTCATAGACACCCGTTGACTTTGAGATGAGCAAGAGAATAGGAAGGGTTTGTAATCTGAAGGTTAGGGAGACATGTGAACTTCTAAGCCCATAGACACTGACCTAACCACTGGGGGCTAGAATTGAGGGGAAATGGCCAGCTGCTCTGAAGAGGAGAGAGGCATACGAGAACTCCCAAACTTGTAGATAGTACTCATTTGACCTAGCTTGGATGACTTGTTAATCAGAACTCTACCAGATGAGGATAAGGAAGTTTGATACAGGGACCAAGTACAAATTGCTTCAATTTGATGAATTGGATCTTTGCTTATGGATATAGTTACACAAAATTCCAATCAAAAGAAAAGGATTCTTCATATCAAGGATAAAGCTTGCCTCCTCAGGACACTGGGTTGATAGGGATGGGTGTTAGACATTGGCTGTCAAAAATGGGGTGCCATAAAAGCACAAGTGGTTGGCTTACAAGCTTTCATGAGTGTGCTTAGCTTGAGAATGAAGTTGGTAAAGTAAAATCCCCAGTGAATAGTTTTCCTCTTTTTAAAAATGGATGTGGTGAAAGGGGATGGGGGTGGATGGGGATAGGATTGTTTTGATTCTTAATTCTGAGTAATTGTTATCATGACTTATTGCAATTGTCACAACTATAAATTTAGAAGATGTGAAACTAAAAGGGGGGAGTAGTTAAATTTTCACTTCAGTTAAAAAGGACCCTAGGATCATCAAGTGGGAAGACCATAAGATCCTAAAAAGAAAAGCAGAGACAGCAGAGAAGGAGGCAGGAGTGATAGCATAGAAAGATAGAACAGCTGAGGACTCTAGCCACATGGAAGGCTATGTGCCTGCAAGCAGGAGGCTGGCTTGCAAAATGTGCCCATTGGACATTTAAATGAAAATGTATTTTTTTCTCTGTGGTATGTGTGTATCAAAAATTTTTTAAATGGGAATATAGATAAACACTATGGTGCATGGAGGGGATTTTAATTATTGCAATGAAACAAAAGTATGATCTTTTGAATGTAAATTTGATGATCTGCCCTGTAAACTTTCACTCAGTTCACAATAAAAGCTTACAAAAAGAACAAGTGAGTCAGCAAAAAGGAGGGAAATCACAAAGAGATGGACTGACACAGTAGTAGCAACAGTTAGCACAAACATACCAGCAAATTTGAGGATGGCCCCGGACCAGGCAGTGTTTTGTTCTGTTGTACATGGCATTCCCATGAAAGCCAGAACTGATTGAACTTCATCTAACAACCACAGCAACAATGCCTAACAACACTACCTGTAGGAATTTATATTGTAACTGTTCCATGTAATATGGGATTTAGTCTCAATGATCTAATGGTGTTTATATCTGGTAAAAAACAATAAAGCATATTCAAAAAAATAAAGATAAATTAATTCTACATTCTCAAGATGGATGATGGGATTCAATATATCATCCTTTTAATTTTCAATATTTGAGTCATATCTATTTATTTTGTTGTTGTTAAGTACCCTTGAGTCAGTTTGACTCAAAACAACTCTGTATAGGGTTTCTGAGGAGCAGCTGGTAGGTTTGAACAGCTGACCTTGTGGTTTACAGTGAAGTGCTTATCCTACAGTGTCCATTCATTAGTCACAATCAGTATCAGTTATATCCTATAGTTGGTTTAAATATTTGTATATCTTTTACTTTGCTAAGATAAGCACTGCACTATGAACAAGGTTCATGCCCACCAGCCACTCTACTGGAGAAAAGCTTTCTGCTCCCATGAAGATTTTAAAAGCCTAGGAAACTCTACACAGGATCACTATGAGTTGGAACTGACTCAAACATACTTAACAACAACATTCAGTAGTCTCATGTTGTCTCCAACAGTTTGATGGGTTTTTTCTTTTGTTTTATTTTTTTAGTAAAGTCAAAATCTAAAGGATATTTTTTTTTCCTTATGTATTTCCCTTCTTCTGAAGTCATTGAGTCTGTTATTTTCTTCTTTAAATAAGCTTATGTTGGACAATAAAATCACCAAGTAGTAATCTAAATTGTTGTTTAATGCCTCTGGGAATATCTAAATTCATTGTGAATCAGTCAAATCACTTTTAATCCAAAGATTAAGAATAAAAATCATGTGTTTTTTAATGGAGCCAGAAGTAACGTAGAAAGAAACAGTTTCAGTGCAATAGGGTTATTTGCTTTAATACAGAATCCTACTTCTTTAAGATAGTTCACTTTATCAGTATGGCAAATGCAATGTCAACATTAAACAGATAATCAATAGTTGGGATAATAATATAAAATCTTTTCAGCTTTATTAAACTTTAGGGACATGTGGAGAGCATCTGAGAAGTAAAATAGCATTAAAAATCAGTTAATATAGCTATTATTGCAAAGCATATCTGACTTACCATTTAATATGGGCCAGCAGGGAGGTTATATAAACAAAATCAGCTTAAAACCACTCACACAGGCATACACATACACACACAGGTAATAGAACTTGCTGCAATAATCAATGTTCAGGGAATAAGCTAAAATTTAGTTATATATCAATATACCAGGTTTTATATTTTAGTTCCCTATTTAGCGTTTTGTTGTTTTACTAAAAAATGCTTAACTTTGTTACAGTATTTTTTAAAATAATCATGATGGTAGTTGTACCCCAAATATAGTTTCAGAGGCTGTAAATCATTACCTGAAAGCTGGAAGCTATGCCAACAATATTTTAAATACCAACAGGATGACCAAATGAACAGGTTTCAATGGAACTTCCAGACCAAGAGAGACTAGGAAAGGAAGGCAAACCACTTCAGACATTGTCAGACATAGTGCCAAGTGATGAGCCCCTTAGGTTGGAAGGCACTCAAAATATTACTGGGGAAAAGCTATCTCCAAAAGTAAACTTGGCCTTAATTATGTGACTGGAGCAAAGTTTTCAGAATCTTCCCTTACCAATAGGAGGACACAAATGAAAATGAGAAGAAACAGCTGCAAACATGCATTAGTTATCAGAATGTGAATTGTATTAAGTATGAATCTAGGAAAATTGGAAGTTATCAAAAATTAAATGGAACAAATAAAGATAGACATCATAGGCAATAGTGAGCTGAAAATAGACAAGTATTGGCTACTATGAATCTGACAATCACATGATTTACAATGCCGGCAATGTTTCATTGAAGAGTAATAATGTCATATTCAATGTCTAAAAGAGGGTTTCAAGATCTATCTTGAAGTACAATGCTGTCTGTGATAAGAGAATATGCTTAGGTCTACAAGGAATACCAGTTAATACCACTAATCTTCAAATTTGCATACCGACTTCTGAAGTTTGTTGTAGGTGTTGTTAAGTGCCATCATGTGGTTTCCAACTCACAGTGATTCTGTATATGGTTTCCAAGGAGGAGCTGGTAGGTTTAAACTGCCCACCTTGTGGTTCGCAGTCTAATGCCTATCCTACAGCACCATAGTAGTGATGATGAAATTAAATAATGATACCAACTTCTTCCATTTGAAATTGATCAAATATGCAATTAAGATGCATTGTAACTACTGGTGATTTTAATGCTAAAGTTGGAGGCAAAGAAGGATTGTTGTTGTTGTTGTTAAGTGCCGTCGAGTTGGTTCCAACCCATAGCAACCCTGTATAGGGTTTCCAAGGAGTAGCTGGTGAGCTTGAACCTCCAACCTTGCAGTTCAAATGGCTTTGCAGTGTGGTGCATTAACCCACAGTGAAGGATTAGTACTTGTAAAATATGGCCTTGGTGATAGAAATAAAGCTAGAGATCACAGGATAGAGTTTTCCAAGATCAAAGATTTAATCTTTGTAAATATATATTTTTAAACAACATAAAAAGTGACTATACACACAGACTTCACCAAATAGAATACAGAGGAATCAAAATGACTACATCTGTGTGAAGAGAGTGGAAAAATTCATCAATATCATAAGCCAAAATAAGGCCAGGGGCTGATTATGAAACAGACCATCAATTGCTTCTATACAACTGAAGAAACTGAAGGAAATTAAAACAAGTCCTTGAGAGCCAAAGTATGACCTTGAATATAGCCTACCTGAATTTAGA
>NW_006408609.1:769329-778783 GCF_000296735.1 Chrysochloris asiatica
CTGACCTTAAGGTTCGCAGCCCGATTCGTAACCAC
The DNA here is from genome assembly GCF_000296735.1 of Chrysochloris asiatica. Lineage (NCBI taxonomy): Eukaryota > Metazoa > Chordata > Mammalia > Afrosoricida > Chrysochloridae > Chrysochloris > Chrysochloris asiatica. The sequence continues at coordinate 769,365 of NW_006408609.1, forward strand.
TACGCTACCAGAGCTCTTATTTGAAAAGATAGGTGACTTTTTATTGGTTATATTTTAATAACCAGTACACAAAATAAAGAAATTCCTTCATTATGAGCAAAAACACTTTCTTTTATCATACCAGCATTCAAAAACAAAACACAAAAACCCATTACTATTCAAGTCAATTCTGACACTTAGTGATACTATTGCTGCTATTGTTGTTAAGTGCAGTTGAGTAGGTCCGATTTATAGACCCTGTATATGGTTTCCAAAGAGCGGTTGGTAACATTGAACCACCAACTTTTCAGTTCAAACTGACCATGCTGTTCAGTGCTTATCCCACAATGCCACAACAGGAACCCTATGTTGTTGTTATTAAGTGCCACTGAGTGGGTTCCAACTCATAGTGACCCTATGCAGCATTTCCTAGGAGTGGCTAGTGAGCTTGAACTACCGACCTTGCGGTTCAAACTGGCCTTGTAGTCCAGTGCACTAACACTCAACACCATATCAGGACTTCAGGGACATTATAGTGCTGAGTAAAAATCCTCAGTAGAGTTTCCTAGACTTTAAATCTTTATGGAAGAAGACAGTCTCATCTTTCTCCCATGGAGTGGGTGGTGGGTTTGAACCACTAATTTTGTGGCCCATTGTAAAACCTGGACTTCAAACCAGGATTGTAAAAAAGCAAAACAGCCTGCCATATGTCTTTTTACATCTTTATGTAATCAAATATTAAAGCACATCCTATTTTAAATGATATAGCTAGAAGGAGTTTTAAAGAAAAATCTCATCCAATCTTCTTCTTTACTTATTATGCCCAAACTGTGATATGATTATATTTTCACCATCTCAAATATGTCACTTTAAAGGCTTATTTTATCACTATATTTTTTGTGTGTGCATTTTGATGTATCTTGCCTCAAAAAAACATAAGAATTCCACCAAATTCTCAAACTGTATTTCACATCCAAACTTAAAACCCCAAAATCAAATCCACTGCTGTCTAGACAATTCCTGCTCATAGCTTAGAGTTTTCAAATTGAAATTCTAGGCACAATAAAGGTCATTTAATGTACTGCTTTGGAAGAAATCCAAAATAGTGTGTCTCCTTTAAGTTTCCTGAAAAATACAAACTGTTTCTGCAGTGGTAAATCAAATAGCATTAGAACATAGAACAATAGAGGTCTCATTTACATTCACAAAGCATTAAGACATTTTCAGAAATAAATAAATATTATATTTTAGATAAATCAAATAGTGATATTTTATTATGTATAAGAGTGATTTATTATAAACCAAGGTGGTGGTGATTGTGTGTTGTTGAGATGGTTCTGACTGATAGCCACCCTGTATAGGATTTCCAAGGCTGCAAATCTCTACAGGATCAGATGCCTCTTCTTTCTCCAGCAGAGTGGTTGCTATATTAAAACTGCTGACCTTGTGATTAGCAGGCCAAGAACCCACTACGACACCATGGCTACTTGAAACAAGGTAAGGTTCATTTAAAAATATATTATTTGGAACTTCCAATAAATTTAAATCTAACTCATAAAAAGAAATCAACAATGAAGGACATTGTCCTTAAGAACCATTTTTTTCAAATACCTGAAAAAGTTTCTGAATAGACCAAAAGTATCACTCCCATTTTTTATTAGAATTTGTGTTCTTTAGTTTAACAAGTACTTTAAAGAGTATAATGTCTCTTCAAATTGCAAATAGTTTTTACAGTCCATACCTAATATGAAAATAATCATCATCATTATTTTCAAGTAGCCTTGATTCTCATTTCTGAGTGTGGATTATAGGATTTGGTTATTAACTGCTTATCACTAATCTGAAAAATAAACATGTTCATCTTTTATTATGGATATATCCTTAATCCTCTCACAATGGTCTGTGTATTATGGAAACAGCCCTCTAAGCCAAAATGAGCAGAACTTGAGCAATGAGGAAGCAATTAATAGAAAATGTTAGGAGACCAAATAAGAAAACAAAGAGAATAAGAAAATTGAGAGTTAGGAAGAAGTGGTATCATATAAGTAAAAGATTAATGCAGACAGAAATTTATCATGAGTTGTACAGGAATACATACCAGATGTCTGAGATAATAAGACTTTACAATTAAAAGGAAGCTTTTCTGCAGCATCATGTTTGTTATATGCTTCTCATCTGAACACTGTAGTATACTTATTAATACCAAGAACACTTTGAGTTTCCAAAATTACTAAAACAAATCTGATCTTCAAAGAGCTGCAATACTGAGTCATTTGTTTGAGTTTGCTCTTTTGTAGCCTTTGACAGTTAATTCCATTTTTTTTTATTTGCCTATGGATTCTAAAGTTATCCACAGAATAAATTGTGGCACAAATTTATACTTTTATAACCCACAAGGATAAACCAAGATATAAACACATAAACACAAATTAGTGGTAGGCTAAATTTTCTTGCCTGTGGCTTAGAAATAAAAGAATTGTAATAGGCATCTAATTCTTTCTCCCTGTCTCCTGTGTTTTCACAGAAAATAATATGAGACTTTCTCACACAGAAGCATGGGGCTTTAGTGAGTCATTTTAAGATGATATTTAGGTAAGACGTTTAACTGGACACCTTTCAAGATTTTTCTTCACGTTTGTAATTTCACATAGAAAATATCCTTTGACATTAATTTATTTTATTTTCTCCTTTTCCTCCCATTTTATTTCTTTTCTCTCCTTTTATATAAGTAATACAGAGGAGACACTGGCATGAGGAGACAGATATGAAGATAGCCCTGAACCCTAAAAAGAAAGTTTAGTAATTAAAAAAAAAAAAAAAAAAACTAACCAGGTAACTCTATAGAGTTCTTTAAGGTTCTTGAATTATATTTCTCATTCTGGTACCAGTTAATCTTATTGGCTCTAAAGTCAGCATTTAGAACAGAATGACAGCCTCACATCCATAATCACAGTTTCTGGTAACTCAGCAGAGCCACAGGCCAAAACTCTCTCCCAGGAGAGCAATGGGCCCAGACCCAAAGACAGCTCAGGAGATCGATTGTAATAAAGCTACTATTTCTTTTTTCAGAACTATTCATTCTTAAATAAGGAAATGTTTGAATTGAAACCCTAGCTTTTACCAATCTTCTCAAAAAGTTGTTACCAGGAGCTGAGAAAATAACAAATAAAAATTTTCCAAAGAGTATCAAAATAAATAATTGTTGGATAATTTGATGGGTGGATAAATGGATAAATTGATGGAAAGCTTAGCTAAGGATGATCAACTAGTACAATTTTTTAAGCTAAATTTAAATGAAAAAAATCAAACACACCATAAAGATAATTAATTGGAAGTAAATTCAGTAGGAAAATTCTAAAAGGAGTATTATTACATTCTTGCTATGTTGACTTCTCACCAACTACATGAGACACCATTTTTCTTTTGCACAAGTAAGATTTCATCAATATGCTGTTCTTCTCATCTCTTTCCTTCTATCATAAAAGATGAGAAAATTACCAATTCAGGATGGAATTAACTAAATTAAGACTCTTATGATGTACTGGGGTTTCATCTTGTAAGAAATTTTGGTTGGCTTTTCTTTTTCTTCTATGCAGTGACTTTTTTAAAACCACAATTGTTAAGAAAAGGAGACTTACTTAAAAATAAGACACCCAAATATTCATATTTTGAAATCCTAGCTCACCAAAAAGAAGCAAATTGAAATACATCTTTGGAGAATGGTACCTTTGGAGAATGATACTTCAGGCATGAAATTATAGTATAAACAATGGGAAAATTTTTCTTTATACAATCTTAAACTTAGTCATTTTCTAAGCATTTTTATATTTAAAATAACTAGTTTAATAATGTACCCCAGCTCCATTAGGGTAGTATTTATGTCATTGGATCTTTACCTGTAACAATGAAATAGTCTGTTTTCTAATTACTACATTCCATGCAAGATATATTCATTGTAATGTCTTGTGTCACAGTGGCTAGGACTCTAAGAACAGTAAGACAGGTAGTTCAAAGTCTCTCTCACACACACAAACACACAAACACAATCTTGATCACCTTGTAGAGACCTTCATCATCATTATCGAGTTTTATTGGAGCACAGTCCAGAATCATTCACCATGTTACTGATCTCCATGACTGAAGACACTTCATCCACTTCTTCACTGTGATTATTGTTGTTGTTAGGTGCCATGGAGTCAGTACCGACTCATAGCGACCCTATGCAATACAGAACGAAACACTGTGTGGTTCTGGGCCAACCTCACTATTGTTGCCACGCTTGAGACCATTGATGCTGTCACTATGCCAATCCATCTCGCTGAGCGTCTTCCTCTTTTTCTCTGACCCTCCACCTTACAAAACATGATGTATTGATAAATAGGAACCATTTACATCAAGTCAGGGATATTTAGAAGCAATACTATGCCTATTATACAACCACTTATCTATCAGTTTGTAGAATTGTCATGGATTACTTGATGATGTATTGCTATGGTATTGGAAGCTTTATCACCTGTATTTTAAATACCAGCAGGCTCACCCAGGATTGACAGGTTTCAGCTGAGTTTCCAGAATAAGACTAGGAAGAAGAAGAGGCTGACTACTTCTGAATGTTTAAGCACTGAAAATGTTATGAATAGCAGTGGTACACTGTCAGATAGCAATGGAATTTAAATATTGAGACATTATGAATAGTTGCAGAATATTGTCAGATAAAGTGCCAGATGGTATGGCTGGAGAAGAGGTCCCTGCTCAGAGAAGAATTGACTGATATGATGCTAATGGAGTAGAGCTTTCAGGACCTTCATTTGCTAATAGTATACAACACCAAATGAGTAAAGATAGCTGTGAAAATCCATTAATAATAGGAATATGGAATGTACAAAATATGAATCTAGAAAACTGGAAATTGTCAAAAATGAAATAGAATGCATAAACATCAATATCCTAGGCTTTAGTGAGCTTAAATGGACTGGTATTTGACATTTTGAATATGACAATCACACGGTTTACTATGATGGAACTGACAAATTGAAGAGGAATGCACTCACATTCATCATCAAAAAGAACTTATCAAGATCAGTCATGAGGTACAATACTGTCTGTGATAGTATAATTTCCATATGCCTACAAGGAAGACAAGTTAATACCACTACTGTTAATATTTATGCACCAACCACTAAAGCCAGTAATGACAAAATTGAAGAATTCTATAAACTTCTTATTCTGAAATTGATCAAACATGCAAACAAGATATATTGATAATTACTGGCAATTGGAAAGCAAAGGTTGGAAACAAAGAGGAAAGATCAGTGGTTGAATAATATTGCCTTGGTGATAGAAACAATGCTGGATATTGCAGATAGAATTTTGCAAAACCAATAATGTATTCATTCCAAACACTTTGTAAGCAACATAAAACATGACTATAAAAATGGACCTTATCAGATGGAATACACAGAAATCAAATTGACTACATCTGTGAAAAGAGACAGTGGAAAACTCCCTATCATCAGCCAAAACAAGGCCAGGGCAGACTGTGGAACAGACCATCAATTGCTCATATGCATATTCAGACTGAAGCTGAAGAAAATGAAAACAAGTCCATGAAAGCCAAAATACGACCTTGAATATGTTCCACCTAAATTTAGAGATCATCTGAAAAACAGTTTTGATTTATTAAACATTAAAGACCAAAGACCAGAAGAGTTGTGGATGACATCAAGAACATCATACAGAAAGAACGCAAAAGGTCATTGAGAAGAGAGAAGGAAAAGATCAAAATGAATGTAAGAAGACACTCTGAAACTTGCTTTCCAGTGTAGAGATGCTACAGCAAATGAAACAAGTGAGGAGGTACAAGAGCTAAATAGAAATTTCAAAGGTCAGCTTAAGAAGACAAAGTAAAATATTATAGCAAAGTGTGCAAAGACCTGGAGTTCGACAACTAAAAGGGAAGAAGATTCTCAACATTTCTCAAGCTCAGGGAACTGAAAGAAAAATTCAAACCTCAACTTGCAGTATTTAAGGATTCTATGGGAAAAATACTGAATGATGAAGAAAGTATCAAAAGAAAATGGGAGGAACACACAAAGTCACTGAACTAAAAAATGATCGATGTTCAACCACTTCAAGAGTTAGCATATGATCTGGAGCCAATGAAACTGAAGGAAGAAGTCTAAGGTAAATTGAAGCCATTGGCAAAGAACAAGGTACCAGGAATTGATGAGATACAAATTGAGACTTCAACGAAACAATGTGACACTGGAGGCACTCACTCATCTATGCCAAAAAATTTGGAAGGCAGCTTCCTGGCCAACTGATTGGAATAAATTCATGTTTGTGCTCATTCCAAAGAAAGGTGACCCAACAGAATGCAGAAATCACCAGACAATATTATTAACATCGTTTGCAAGAACAACTAATTAAACATAATTCAAAAATGACTGCAACAGTACATTGACACAGAACTGCCAGAGATTCAAGCTGATGCAGAAGAGAAAATGGAATGAGGGCTATAATTACTGATGTCAGATGTAACTTGGCTGAAAGCAGAGAATACAAGAAATATGTTTACCTGTGCTTTATTGACTGTGCAAAGGCTATCGATAATTTGGACAATATTGTGAAGCATGAGTATTCCAGAACACTTATTTGGGCAAATGAGGAACCTGTATATAGACCACAAGGCAGTTGTTCAAACAGAACAAGGGAATATTGAATGGTTTAAAATTAGTTAAGATGTGCGACAGAGTTGTATTCTTTCACTATACTTATTCAAACTGTATGTTGAGCAAATAATTTGAGATTTTGGATTATATGAAGAAAAATGTAGCATCAGGATTGGAGGAAGACTTATTAACAACCTGTTATATGCAGATGATGCAACCTTGCTTGCTGAAAGTGAAGAGGACTTAGAATACTTACTTGTGAAGATAAAAGACCACAGCATTCAGTACGGATTACATCTCAATGTAAAGAAAACAAAAATCCTCCCCACTGGACCATTAAACAACATCCATATAAATGAAGAAAAGATTGAAGTTGTCAAAGACTTCATTTTGCTCCAGTCAGCCATCAACACTCATGTAAGCCCCCATCAAGAAATCAAAAGACATATTGCATTGGGCAGATCTACTGCATAAGAACTCTTTAAAGTGTTGAAGAGCAAAGATGTCAGTTTGAGGACTAAAATGTTCCTTGCCCAAGCCATGGTATATTCAATAACCTCACAAGCATACGAAAATAAATAAGGAAGACGTAGAAGAAGCTCTTGAGTTATGGTGTTGCAGGAGAATATTGAAAGAACCATGGACTGTTATAAGAACAAATACATATGTGCTGGAAAAAGTACAGCCAGCGTGCTCCTTGGAAGCCAGGATTGTGAAATTAATCTTTCATACTTCAGATATATTACCAGGATGGACCAGTCACCATAGTAGGATATCATGTTTGGTAAAGTGGAGGGTAGGAGAAAAATGTGGAATACCCCCAATGAGATGGATTGGCAAAGTGGTAGCATCAATAGGCTTAAAAGTAGCAACGATTGTGAGGTTGGCCAGGATCAAGCTATGTTTCATTCTGTTGTGCATAGGGTCACTATGAGTTGGTACTTACTTGATCGCAACTAACAATAACAACAAAGAAGACCAGTTAATGTCATTGTTATTGAAATTTACAAGCCAACCAGTAAAGCCATTGATGATGAGAATGAAGAATTCTACTAACTTCATCACTTTGAAATTGATCAAGAAGTATTGCTAATTATAGGTGACTGAGTTCCTAAGGTTGGAAACAATGAGGAAGGATCAGTAGATGGAAATTTTAACCTTTGTGATAGAAATGATACTCAAGATCACATGATTGAATTTTGCAATACCAATGACTTAATTGCAAATATCTTTTTAAACAACATTAAAATACAACTCTACAAATGGATCTTGCTAAATGGAATACATAGAAATCAAATTGACTACATCTATGAAAAGAGATAATGGAAAAGCTACATATCATCAGCAAAAAAAGGCCAAGGGTAGTCTGTGGAAAAGATTGTCAATTCCTCAATCCAAAGTTCAGACGCAAGTGAAAAAAAAAAAAAAATTAAAACAATACACGAAAGCCAAAACATGAACTTGAACATATCCAACCTGAACTTAGAGATCATCTCAAGAACAGATTTTATGTGTCACATACTAATGTAAACCAGAAGAGTTGTGGGATGACATCAAGAACACTGTACAGAAGGAAAGCAAAGGTCATTAAGAAGACAAGAAAGGACAAAAAGACCAAAATGGATATCATAAGAGAATCTGAAACTTGCTGTCCAGCATAGAGATGCTAAAGCTAATGGAAGAAATGAGGAGGCAAATGAGCTAAAGAGAACATTTTGAAGGGCAGCTCAAGAAGACAAAGTCAAATATTATAATAAAATGTACAAAGACATGGAGCAAGAAAACCAAGAGGTAAAAACATGCTCAAATTTTCTCAAGCTGAAAGAAAGGAAGAAAAAAAGTCAAGTCTCAACTTGAAATATTGGAGTATTCTATGGGCAAAATGTTGAATGGCAATGAAAGCATCAAAAGAAAATGGAAGGAATACACAGAACATGGGTACCAAACAGAAGTGTTAGCTGTTCCACCATTTCCACAGGTAACATATGATCAAGAGCTAATGATACTGAAGGAAGAAATCCAAGATGTACTTAGAGAATTTCCAAAAAACAAGGTTCAAGGAATTAGGTAATAAAAATTGAAATCTTTCAACAAACTGGTGGAGAACTATAGGTATTCCCTCACCAATGCCAAGAAATTTGGAAGACAACTACCTGCCAAACGTTGGAAGGCATCCATATTTTTGTCGATTACAAAGACATGTGATCCAAGAGACTGTGAAATCATGGGACACTGTCTTTAATATCACATGCAAGTAAAATTTTGCTGAAGCTATTTCAAAAATGGCTACAAAAGTACAGACAGGGAAATTCCAGAGATTCAAGTCAGATTCAGATGAGGACTTGTAGTGAGGGATATCATTGCTGATGTCAGATGGATCTTGGCTGAAAGAAGAGAACATCAGAAAGATGTTTAACTGCTAATTATAGTCCATGCAAAGGTTTTCAACTGTGTCAATCATGACAAACTATGAATAGCACTGCAAGGACCAGTTATACCAGAACTCTTAATTGTGATCATAAGGAACCTGTGCATAGGTCAAGAGTCAGTTATTCATATGTAACAAGGTTCCACTAACTGTTTTAAAAACAGGAAAGATGTGTGCCAGGGTTGTATTATTTCATCATACTTAGTCAATCTTCATGCTGAGCAAATAATCTGAGAAACTGGATTATATGAAGAAGAACATGACATCAGGATTGGAGAAAGATTCTAACAACCTATGATATGCAGATGATACAACCTTGATTTCTGAAAGTGAAGTGAATT
>NW_006408609.1:778883-783208 GCF_000296735.1 Chrysochloris asiatica
TTCAAGTCAGATTCAGATGAGGACTTGTAGTGAGGGATATCATTGCTGATGTCAGATGGATCTTGGCTGAAAGAAGAGAACATCAGAAAGATGTTTAACTGCTAATTATAGTCCATGCAAAGGTTTTCAACTGTGTCAATCATGACAAACTATGAATAGCACTGCAAGGACCAGTTATACCAGAACTCTTAATTGTGATCATAAGGAACCTGTGCATAGGTCAAGAGTCAGTTATTCATATGTAACAAGGTTCCACTAACTGTTTTAAAAACAGGAAAGATGTGTGCCAGGGTTGTATTATTTCATCATACTTAGTCAATCTTCATGCTGAGCAAATAATCTGAGAAACTGGATTATATGAAGAAGAACATGACATCAGGATTGGAGAAAGATTCTAACAACCTATGATATGCAGATGATACAACCTTGATTTCTGAAAGTGAAGTGAATTTAAATAGTTACTGAAGAAGATCAAAAACTACAGCCTTCAGCATATAAATGTAAAGAAAATCACTGGAACAATAAATAACATCATGATGAATGGAGAAAAGATTGAAATTGTCAACAACTTCCATTTTTCTGGAATCCACTATTAATACTCATGGAAACAATAGTCAAAAAACTAATGATATATTGCATTAGTAAAATATGCTGCATAAGATGCTTTTAAAGTGTTCAAGAACAAACGTGGGGTTTTTGTTGTTGTTGATGTTTTCTTTAAATTTTTATTGTGGATTGAGCTAAAGTTTACAGGGCAGATCATTGGTTTTACATTAAAAAAAACATACAACTGGTTTCATCACAATGGTTACAATTCCCTCCATGTACCAAGAGTTAACAGTATTTCTTTATTCATTTTTGCCCTTGTTTTTTTTTTTTTAAAAAAAACACTCAGGCATATATAATAATTTACACCACCAAAGGGCACATTCTGCAAGTGTACCTCATCTCTTAGTCCCTCTCTTCCCATGAATCTGGAGTCCTCACCCACTTGCCCTTTCCATGTCCCCATCTCTGCCCCCATCTGTGGTGTCCCTGCTTCTCTGGGTAAGATCCCTCACTCCACTTGTGCTCTTCTTCCTTGATGGTCCTAAGGTCTTTTGTTTCTGGACTGTAAGATTAACTGTTTCCCCATTTTTGTTACAAAACTTCTGCTTTTACAATTGTGACAGTCACAATGTCATGATAACAATTACTCACTATTGAATCATAAGCATCTTATCCCCATCTCTTGTAACCAGACCCATTTAGACAAGATGAAAACTATTCAGTGGAAACTCTTTCTTACCCCCCACTCTCTTAAACTAAACTCCCTCTTGAATCCTTGTAAGCCAGTTACTTTGTGCCTTGATTGCCCCCTCATATTAGGCAGCCAGTGTCTAAGTTGTCCATCCCTATCTGCCCTGTGTATAGAGGGGATAGCATTGATACTTGATGTGAAGTATCGTTCCCTCTGTCAGTATTTAGAGTTACTACCTTTGTGAGTATTCGTCAGGTTTATCAAATTCTAGCAATTTACCCTTGTTTCCTTTATTAAAAATTGTTTTGTTTTGTTTTGTTTATCTTCCTCTAGTCGAGTTCTGATTATCAAGCCATTGAGGTTAGGTCAAATGGGTACTATCTGCAAGTTTGGGTGTTCTTGTGCATCTCCCCTCACTTCATATCTGCTGGATGCTTCACTCTCAGCTCTAGGCCTCTGTGGTTACATACTTGTCCATAGACTCAGGTGTCCCCAGGTCTCACCATGCTTTGGACCAGCAGCACTTCCTCTTCACTCTCTCAACTCCAGGTCAATGGGAGTCAATGGACTGTGGTTGAAATCAGTCCATTTCTTCATTGCTGCTTTTCCCCGTCTTCCACTCACCAGTAGACCAGTGCTGTCGCCAGCAAGTTTATATGCCTGCTCATGTATTCCCTTTGAGTGTCAGTCTTATAAGGGGGGTTGTCCTGAAGGAACTTAATTGCTTGCCTTGATGGCTTCCCTGTAAACAGCTTTGTTATTCTTGTAGTAGCCAGCCATACTGACATTTTTATTTTGCATTTTCCTGATGGTCTTTCTTTGAAGATGTATCTTCTGTCACTCTAGCTGTTCCAAGCTGGTCTGCTTGTCATTTTTAGTTGGAATCTCCCACCTCAGAAGACTCTGGATGAGACTCAGGATCCCACCTGAGGTCCTATACTCTGTAAAGGCTCTGGAAAAGGCCTATTTCATTGGGCAAGTTCTAGAATCCCTTTTAGGTATTCCAATGAAGTTATTCCAATGAAGATGGGCTTAAAAGTTTTCTGTAATCATGTTTCCTGACATTCCTTTCTATTCCATTCAAGTGTCTATTTTACAATAGTAGGCAATAAAACCAATATTCATAAGACAGTCAAGCATCTTATATTATGTCCCCTCTTCAAACTGTGTCTAGATCCCTGTATCACAGAGCTCTGCTGTTTTAAGGTTGAACATGCATCACTGTTTGCCTCTGTCCCATTTAGCATATGCAAACCTGTCTCAGTGTTCCCCTATCTACCTTGTTCTTCCATCTCCTCACGCTTCTTGTAATGGCCTCCCCAACACCTGAACTATGATGTGTCTGCCCTTACCTTGTGTTCTTCCATCACCTCCCTCCAACTCCCCCTAATCAACCCATCCCAATCCCACTGTTACGGTTACCTTATATTCCGTTAACTTTTCCCTCCATTTTAGACAGTCTATTTTATCCTGTAATCTACCTGACCTTCTCACCCCCAGGAACTCTGTTCCTCTGTGTTTACCTTCTTTCACATTGTAATTATTTTGATCATAGACTGACATCCCAGATCCTATGAATTTGTTCTTATAATTTTATTCTGTTCTCGACTCTTCCATTTGTCGATTGAGTGCCGGGTGATGTTGCCACATATGTCAATCTCTAGTTGTTGTCTGTTCTTGTTGGTTCTCAGTCCACAGAACTCACTTTAAGAGGTGTTTATCTCAGGGTTGTCTGCTGAAAAATCCCTTAGCTCTTTTTTATCCTGGAACTTTTTGAATACACTGTCATATTTGATTGACAGCTTTGCTGGATAGAGGATTCTTTGTAAGCAGTTTTTTTCTTGCAGGGTTTTATATGTGTCCCCATTGCCTTCTTGCCTGCATGAATTGTGTTGAGAGATCTGAGCTTAATTTGCTCAGATCTGATTTGCTTGCCTTTGTATGTTACACTCCTCTTTTCCTGAGCTGCTTTTAGGACTCTGTCCTTATCTTTGATTTTGGAGAGCTTACATTATATGTCTAGGTTATTTTCTTTTAGGGTCTATCCTTCCTGGAGTTTGTTGAGCTTCTTGAATTCTTATCTTTAACTTTTCATGATGTTAGGGAAATTTTCTTCCAGCAGCTCTTCAACTATCTCCTCTGTTGACTTGCATGATTCTTCCTGTTCCAGAATGCTGATAATTCTTAAGTTATTCCTCTTCATGTTGTCCAACATGAATCTTAGACCTTCTTCAGATTTTTTTAATCCTTTATATGTGGTTCAATGTTCTAGGACCATTCCCTGAGCCTGATTGGTCCGGTATTCTGTGTTGTTGCTGATGGAGCTCCTCATTGCACTTCTACCCTATCCGCTGTCTTGTTTGTTCTCCCACATATGTCTTTTAAGGACTAAGGTACCAAGTCATGGTATTGTCAATAGCCTCATATGCAAGTGACTGTTGGATAATTAATATGGAAAACTGTAGAAGAATTGATACATTTGTGTTATGATGTTGAAGAAGAATATTAAACATATCATGGACTGCCAGAAGAACAAATAAATCTGTACTGGATAAGTCCAGCCAGAATGCTCCTTAGAAGCCATGATGATGACTTTGTCTCTCATACTTGGAGATATTATTGGAACGAACTAGTCCTTGGAAAAGGATATCATGCTTACTAAAGTGGACAGTTAAAGAAAAAGATGAAGTCCCCCAACGAGATCCATTGGCACCATGGCAGCAGCAATGAACTCAAGTGTAATGCTGATTGTGAGGATGGTGCATGACAGTGCAGTGTTTCCTTCCATTGTGTATCGGGTCACTATGAGTCACACCCAACTCAACAACAGCTAACAATAACAACTATATGGCTATTACAATCATTTTTTTCAACATTTATCATTTGAAGAACTGTTACATGTCCATGTATCTAGATCTTGGGGGTAAAATGAAGCATTACTCTATCCTGTTTCTTAAAGACATGTTGCATTTTTGTGGTCTGATCAATGATGATATTGTTGTTGCTAAGTCCCTTTGAGTCAGTTCTGACTCATAGCAATCCTCTCTCTCTTTCTCTCTCTCTCTCTCTCTCTCTCTCTCTCTCT
>NW_006408609.1:783505-805642 GCF_000296735.1 Chrysochloris asiatica
TCATGTTTGGTAAGGTGGAGAGTCAGAGAAAAAGAGGAAGACCCCTAATGAGATGGATTGACCAAGTGGCAGCATCAATGGACTCAAGTGTGGCAACAGTAGTAAGGTTGGCCCAGGATCAGTCAGTGTTTCATTCTGCTGTGCATAGGGTTGCTATGAGTCAGTACCAACTCGATGGCACCTAACAACAACAACAATCCTAAAATGTATAATTAGACTTGCTTGCTTTCCTTGCCTATTCGGATTATAAAACTTCCCACTGGACTGCAAATCCCAGCAATCAGATTGATAATTTCAAACCCAACATCACCTCCTCAGAAACCCTATACAGCATCACTATGAATCTAAACTAACAAGATGGCATTTAGCAAAAACAACAACAACACAACCCTTTAAGGAGAATGCTGAAGAAGACTGCATCCCAAAACAAAACCCACGACATTGAATCAACTCCAACTCACAGTGTCTCTGTATACTTTCTGAAACTAAGTCTTTCCTAGAGCCGAAAGACTCACCTCTCTCCTGAAAACTGTCAGGTGGGTTTGAACTGCCAACATTGCAATTAACAGTCATGTGTTTGCCCCACAGCACATAAGAAAACTAAATAGCTTTAAAAATTATGAACACCTATGTTCATAATGGCGTAAAGTGACTCCATACGATAAACACTAGATTGAAACCATAAGGTCCACAGTTTGAGCTCACCAGTCATTCTGAGGAAGAAAGATGAAGCTTTTCTTCTCTTGCAAAGATTTAAAGCCTTGGAAATCTTAAACAGGGTTGCTATGATTTGGAACCAACTTGGCAGCACTTAACAACAGCAGCATTTTCATAAACAGTCAGGAAATCAAACAGCATATTGCATTGAGCAAATCTGCTATAAAAGAGTTCTTTATATAGTTATAAAGCAAAGATGTCACTTTAAAGACTAAGGTGCACCTGACCTAATCCATGATATTTTAATTTCCTCATATGTATTCAAAAGCTAGATAATGAGTAAGGGATATTGAAGAATTCATGTCTTTGAATATTGATGTTGGTAAAGAATATGAAATATACCATGTGCTTTCAGAAGAACAAAAACTTATGTTTTGAAAGAGAACAGCTAGAATGCTCCTTAAAGCAAGGATGTCAACAATTCATTTCACTTTGAATCTCATATCAGGAAGGACCAGTTCCTGGAGAAGAACATCATACTTGGTGAAGTAGAGATTCAGTGAAAAAGAGGAAGACTCTCACAAAGATGAATTGTCAAAGTAGTAGCAACAATGGGCTCAAACCTAGCAATTGTGAGGATGGTTCAACAGTGTTTTGTTTTGTTGTATGTGGGATCCCTAGGAATTATAACCAACTCAATGGCACCTAATAACATAACAAAACATTTATAAGAGTTTGCACATCTGGTAGTTTATAGTCTGTTTCTGAATACTAACCAACAAAGTGAATATGAGCAATCCTTTAAAGGAGTTTGTTCTCTTCCTCTTAGCAGAGTAAAATTGCAAAGGAGAAAAGGTTTACAATTCTAGTATAGGAAGTTTGGTCCTTCTAAGTATATGAAACACCCAATGGTCAAGAGCATAATGAAACCTAAATAAGTATAAAATGCCCCTTTGGGGTTTTGTGTTCTGCCCTTTAGAAACTCAGGTCAGACCAGCATAAGTGTCTCTTCAATCTAATGCAAACTTTTCAAAAATTTTGAAACAATGGATATAATTTGTCTGATCTTGAAAAAAGAAAAAAATAGTCTGGGTATCCAGAAACAGTAAATTGGAGTTTGAGCTAAGCAGAAGACTAATGCATGATATTATGAACCAAAATGAATGTTAGAGCATTAACAAGGTAAGGATGCTTTCTAAATGAAGGAGCAGGGAGGTGGAAGGAAGTAAGACAGCAATGGTTAAGCTCTTGCCTGCTAACTTGGCTAGTGGTACGAATACACCACTTGCTTCATGACAGAAAGATGCAACCATTGTATCTAAAATTTACAGCCTTAGAAACACTATGGAGTAGTTGTATTAGTTCCATTTTATTCTGGAGGGTCACTAGGAGTAGGGATTAATTTGCAGTAATGGTTTTTACCAGGATTAAAAACGGATGGATTCACTTCTTTTTGTATACACATATATCCATATGTGGACTCCTAGTGTGGCACTGTAGGATCGAACCACAAGGTTGGCAGTTCAAACCCACCAGCTGCTCCTCGGAAATCCAACACAGAGTCACTGTGCATCAGAACTGACTTGAAGGCACTTAACAAGAACAACAACAAATATAATTGAAGCATAGTGGTTCTGTAGGATGAGTCAACACATAAGCATTCATTGACATGTGGGTGATAACTCAACATATGCCATGATGACCTGAATTGAGCCACAAATTCTTACATGGGGAGCAAGAATTTTCCTACTAAAACATCTATGTCCCCTGAACCATCCAGTAGTAATTCTCAATGATTTATTATTGTTAGGTGTAATCTATTCAGTTTTTGACTCATAGTGACCCTGTATGATAATGTAATCATTTTTACCTCCATCCCCCAGTTTTCTAGGCTGTAATTTTTATGGAAACAGATCACCAAGTCTTTGTCCTATTGTTGTTGTTGTTGTTGTTAAGTGCCATCGAGTTGGTTCCAACTTAGCGACCCTGTATACAGTTTCTGAAGAGCACCTGGTGAGCTTAAGATCTTGTGGTTCAAACCAACCTTGCTGCCCAGCACATTAACCTGAAATGCCACACCAGGACTCCTATGGAGCTCTGAATGAGTTCAAACTGCCAAACATTGTGTTAACAGTCAAGCTCTTTAAAACTGATGTGCCACCAGAGTTCAGAGCAGGAAAAAGTTTTGTTACATACTTAAAGCTTTCCCTTTAGCTTAAAATAGTTTCAAAATAAAAATAGAGGGAAAGTCCACCAAGATGGTCAAAATAATATGTAAAACCAAAAGCTCTCAACAGAAGATGAAGATATTAATTTAAGCATTCTTGGGGAATTTTTAAAAACTGAACAATATTCATCTAAGCTCATTTTATCTTTTTGTGTGTTTCAGGTGGTGGTATACATAAGGGTAGGTCAGAGTAAGAAGTTAGGGTTAGCATTCTGGCTAGGTCTAGGCAAGTCCAGGGCTTTCTTTGGTGTTTTGGTTAGGACTGTGTGTGGCATTGTAGGATCAACACTGCACTGTGAATCATAGGTCCATAGTTCAAGTGCAGCAGGTGCTCCTCAGAAACCCTACACAGGATCACTATGAGTTGAAACCAATAACAACAATAACAACACCGGGGCTAATGTTAGAGTTAGGGGTTGGGCTAGGGCTAGGTTTAGTTTCACGTTTATAGTTAGTTTTATTTTTTCTAGAAATTTACTTGATTTCCCCTTCATTTGGAAGTTCTGTAACTACGTTATTCCCTTTTTTCCCTGTATGTCTTTTTGTTACTGTGCTGTTTTTACCAGGGTATCTCTGGTACCCTATTTCCAATCTTCTAAAATTGTTCTGGACTCCTGTTGTGGATCAGCACTGGACTGCAAAACACAAAGTCAATCTTTCAAACCCACCAGCTGCTCCTCTGAATCCACTCAACAACACTTAACAACAACAACAACAGATTTGTTTTGGAGTCCAGCTAGCAGGAAGATCAGTGGTTCACATCCACTAGCTGCTTCTTAGAAACCCTCTACAGGGTCATTATGACCCTGATCTTCTGGCTTTCTAATTACTGTTTTTGTATGGTTTCCAATTTTTCATTTATTTTGTCAGTTTGTTCTTTTTTTTATTATTAAAGATTTTTATTGTGAATTGAGTGAAAGTTTACAGGGCATATCATCAGTTTTATACTCAACAAATCATATACCTTGTTTCATTACATTGATTATAATCCCTTCCATGCACCATCAGTTAACAGTATTTTTCTCTATCCACTTTAGCTTTTTAAAAAACACACAAACAAAGAAACCCCACTCAGGCATATATAATAATTTACATTTCCAAAGGGCATGTTCTGTAAGTCTGCTCCTGGCCACCAGTTCTTAGTCCTTCTCTTCTTAGTTGATGAATCTAGAGTCCTCAACCGCTCCCCCTCTCCATGCCCCCATCTCTGCCTCCATCTCTGGTGCTGCTGCTTCTCTGGATAAGTTCCCACACTCTATTTGTGCATTCCTCTCTTGATGGTTCTAGGGTCCTATCTTTCTGGACTGTAAGATTAATCACTCCCCTTTTTTTGTTACAAAACTTCTACCTTTACAATAGTGACAGTCGCGATTAGTCATGCATGATAGCAGTTATTCACTATTGGATCTTACAAATCTTATCCCCATCTCCTTTCACCAGACCCATCTAGACAAGATGATAGTTATTCAGTGGGGACTCTTTCTTTCCCCCCCCCACACTCTTAAACTAAGCTTCCTCTTGAAACCTTGTAAGCTAGTCACTACATGCCTTTATTGCCCCCTCATTTTAGATAGCCAATGTCTAAGTTGCCCGTCCCTATCTACCCTTTGCACAGAGCAGAAATGCTCTATATTCTTAAGGTTGAGGAGAGATTTTATTTTCAAAGATTGTACTTTATTCCCATAAAAAGGAAATGATTATTTCTCAATGAACAAATAAGTTAAAGTTCACATATGTTTGCATTATCATTTTTTCACTAGTGTCAAATGTCTTCAAACAGATAAATTAATACAGTTGGACATTCAATTTTGTCATAATGTAGCCTATGGTGTGGTTTCTAGGGATTCATTATATTATAAAATCAGACACAGTGGTGCAATTGAATCCATCATATTGTTGTATTCCCAGGGTGATTTGAATGCTTAGAAAAATAATGCACTTGACTTTGTGACTATTTCAAAAAAGAATCAGAAAAATAGCTTATAATTGTGAGTCTCATTTTTATTTTATACAAAATCTTCCTAGATATGTGTGTTAATGCTTTAAAATAAAATTAAAAATAGAAGATTATCAATATTCAAAAATAAGCATTCTTCATGAAAATTACATAACAGGCTTAGACCTGTCCATTGTGCTTTGATTTTTCTTGTGTAGAATGGATTCTCTAATTCTTTGGCCTAAAGGTGATGTGATTTGTGTATTACCTGATGATGTTCTTGTTAGGTGCCATTTTCTTAAGTGCTGTCGATTCTGTTCCGACCCATAATGACCCTGTACATGGTTTCCGAGGAGCAGCTAGTGAGTTAGAACTGCTGACTTGCAGTTCAAATGGCTTTGCAGTGTGGCACAAAAACCACAGTGCCACACCAGGACTCCAAATGCCATTTAGTCAGGTCTAAATCATACCTGTGAGTTTGTCATACTGTGGTGGCTTGCTGTCATTCTGAAAGCTATGCAGGGTCACCCATGGTGGAGAGGTTTCAGATGAACTTCCAGACAAAGACAGACTAGGAAGAAAGAGTGATGAACTACTTCCTAATCTTTAGTCACTGAAAACCTAATGAATAGCAGAGATACACTGTCAGATATAGTGCCGGAAATGAACCCCTCAGGTTGAAAGGCACTCAAAATGCAACTGGGGAAGACATGCCTCTTCAAAGTAGAATTAACTGTGAAAAGGCAAATGGAGTAAATCTCATGGGAGAAAAACCCTCAGGACCTTCATAATGAAGAGAAACAGCTGTAAACATCCATTGAATATCGGAACATGGAATGTACGGAGTATGAGTCTCAGAAAATAGTAAGTTGTGAAAAATGAAATGGAACTCATAAACATCAATATCTTAAGCATTAGGAAGCAGAAATGGACTGGGATTGGCCATTTTGATTCTGACAACCACATAGTTTACTATGCAGGGAATGACAAATTGAAGAGGAATGGTGTTGCCTTCATTGTCAAAAAGAACATATTCAGATCAGTCATGAGGTACAATGTTGTCTGTGATAGGATAATATCCATGCACCTACAGAGAAGCCCAGTTAATAACACTATTATTCAAATTTATGCACCAACCACTAAAGGCAGTGAGGATGAAATAGAAGAATTTTACCAATTTCTTCAATTTAAAATTGATACAAACATGCAATCAAGATGTATTAATCATTACTAGTGATTGGAATGTAAAGCTTGGGAGCAAAGAGGAAGAATCAGTAGTTGGATAATATGGCCTTGGTGATAGAAATGATGCTGGAGAATGCATGATAGAATTCTGAAAGAGCAATGATTTGTTCATTTCAAATACCTTCTGTAGACAGCATAAGAGATGACTATACACATGAACCTCACCAGATGAAATACATAGAAATCAAATTGACTACATCTGTGGAAAAAGACGATGGAAAAGATCCATATCATCAGTGAAAACAAAGCCAGGGATAGACTATGGAACAGACCCCATCAATTACTCATATGCAAATTCAAACTGAAGCTGAAGAAAATGAAAACAAGTCCACAAGAGCCAAAATATGACCTTGAATATATACCACCTGAATTTAGAGATCATCTGAAGAAGAGATTTGATACATTAAACACTAAAGACCAAAGACCAGAAGAGTTGCAGGATGACTTCAAAAACATCATACATGAAGAAAGCAAAAAGTCATTGAGAAGAAAAGGTCAAAATGGATGTCAGAAGAGACTCTGAAGCTTGCTCTCCAGCATCAAGATGCTACATATGGAGCTCCAAGAGCTGAACAGAAAATTTTAAAGATCAGCTCAAGAAGACAAAGCCAAATATTACAATAAACTGTGCAAAGATGTGGAATCAGAAAACCAAAAAGGAAGAACACGCTCAGCATTTCTCAAGCTGTGGGAACTGAAGAAAAAATTCAAGCCTCGCCTTTCATTATTGAAAGATTCTCTGGGCAAATTATTGAATGATGCAGAAAGCATCAAGAAAAGATGGAAGGAATACACAGAGTCACTATACCAAAAGGAACTGGTTAATGTTCAGCCACTTCAAGAGGTAGCATATGATCAAGAGCCAATGATACTGAAGGAAGAAGTCCAAGGTGCATTGAAAGAATTGGCAAAGAACAAGGCACCAGGAATTGATGGTATACAAATTGAAATCTTTCAAGAAAGTGTGGCGGCACAGGCTGCAATCACTCATCTCTGCCAAGAAATTTGGAAGACAACTATCTGACTGACTGATTGGAAGAGATCCATATTTGTGTCTATTCCAAAGAGAGGTGACCCAACAGAATGTGGAAATCATAGGACAATCTCACTGATATCCCATGCGCATAAGGCTTGGTAATGGTAATACAGAAACAGCTACAATCACACATTAACAGAGAACTTCCAGAGGTTCAAGCCGAAGTCGGAAGAGGCCATGGAACGAGGGATATCATTGTTGATGTCTGATGGATCTTGGCTGAAAGCAGAGAATATCAGAAAGATGTTTGCCTGTGCTTTATTGACTATGCAAAGGCTTTTGATTATGTGGATCATGACAAGCTATGGACAACATTGTGAAGTATGAGTATTCCGGAACACTTAATTGTGCTCATGAGGTATCTGTACATAGACCAAGAGGCAGTTGTTCAAACAGAACATGAGAACACTGAATGTTTTAAAATTAAGAAAGGTGTGCGACAAGGTTATATTCTTTCATCATACTTATTCAACCTGTATGCTGAGCAAATAATCCAAGAAGCTGGGTTCTATGAAGAAAAGTGTGTCATCAGGATTGGAGGAAGACTCATTAACAACCTGCAATATGCAGATGATACAACCTTGCTTGCTGAATGTGAAAAGGACTTAAAATATTTACTGATGAAGATCAAAGAGCCCAGCCTTTGGTATGGATTACATCTCAATGTAAAGAACACAAAATCCTCACCACTGGACCAATAAACAACATTCTTATCAACAGAGAAAAGATTGAAGTTATCAAGAACTTCATTCTTCTTGGATCAACTCTCAACACTCACAGAAGCAGAAGTCAAGAAATCAAACAACGTATTGCATTAGGCAAATCTGCTGCATAATACCTTTTTGAAGTGTTGAAGAGCAAAGATGTCAGCTTGAGGACTAAGTGCGCCTGACCCAAGCCATGGTGTTTTCAATAACCTCATATGCATTTGAAACCTGGACAGTGAATAAGGAAAATTGATGCCTTTGAGTTATGGTGTTGGAGAATATTGAAAGTTCCATAGGCTGCCAAAACCACCTATACATCCATTTTGGAAGAAATGTAGCCAGAGTGCTCCTTACAAGGTAAGATGGCCAAACTTCATCTCCCATACTTTGGACATATTGTCAGGAGGGAGCAGTTGCTAGAGAAGGATATAATGTTTGGTAAGGTGGAGGGTTAGAGAAAAAGAGGAAGACCCCCAATGAGATGGATTGGCCAGGTGACAGCATCGATGGACTCAAGGGTGGCAACAATTGTAAGGTTGGCCCAGGATTGGGTGGTGTTTCGTTCTGCTGTGCAAAGGGTTGCTATGAGTCGATACGGACTCCTTGGCACCTAACAACAACAACAACAATGGCTAGGATATTGGTCTTTCAGTGTTCCATTTCGTTTTTGATAACTTCCAATTTTCCTAGATTCATACTTTATATATTTCATGTCATGATCAATATTGGATGTTTGCATCTGTTTTTTTCTCATTTTGAATCATGCAACATCATCAAAAGAAGTTCCTGAAAGCTTTGCTCCATCTACATCATTAAGGTTAATTTTATTTTCTGAGACAAGTTGTTATTTGTAATTACAACTTCCAGGGTTGTAATTTGAGTGCCTTCCAGCTTGAGGAGCTCTTCTTTCTGTACTTTATCAGACAGTATTCTGCTCTTAAGGAGTCCTGGTAGCGTAGTGGTTACGAATTGGGCTGCGCGAACAGCAAAGTCAGCAGTTCGAAACTATCAGCTGCTCCGTGGGAGAAAGATGAGGCTTTCTGCTCCCATAAATATTTACAGCCTTGGAAACCTTGTTCAAGGTCACTATGGGTCGGAACCGACTTGATGGCACTTAACAACAATTCTGCTCTTATTCATAAGATTTTCAGTGGTTAATTCTTCAGAGATGGACCATCTATCCTTCTTTTCTAATCTGTTCTTAGTCTATAAACCCTGCTTGAAGCACTCCATCATTGGTATCTGAAATCCTATTGGCATAGTTTCCACTTCACAGCAACAGGCATGCTACAACAGTAGGAAAAATTGGCAGACTACTGGGGACCATTCCTGTGATTGGTTACAAATCAATGAAACCCCAATTTTTTTTCATTAGATTATTTTCAGAATTAGATTACCAAACCTGTCTTTCTATTCCATTTAACTCTGGAAGTTCCACTGAACCTTGTTAAACACCATTAACACACAAGTTTCAACTGATGGCATGAAATTGTGTATAATGTGCATTGGTTAAGAATTGAACTTGGGTCTTCTACATGAATGGCAAGAATTCTTCCATTGAGCCACCAATACCTCATGTATATTGCCTAAAAAATCTTTATATCTTTGAAATACTTTTTATGTGCTGTTGTTGTTGTTGTTAAGTACTGTGGAGTTGTTTCCTGACTCATAGTGACCCTGCACAGAGTTTCTGAGGCTGTACATCTTTACAGGAGCAGAAAGCCTCATCTTTCTCCTACACTACGGCTGATAGTTTCCAACTGCTGACCTTGAGATTAACAGCCCGATTTCTAACCACTATGCTACCAGAGCTCCTTTTTATGTGCTTGAAAGGTTTTTTTGTGTGGGTTTTTTTTTTTTTTTTTTTTTAAATATACTTGAGAGTATTATTTGGAGTTCTGGTATGATGCTGAAAGATAAGCACTGGACTACTTGTCCCATATTCAGAAGTTCAAAACAACCAGCCATTCCTTGGAAACCCTATACAGAGTAGGTGTGAGGCAGAACAGATTCAACATTAACAACAACAGGAACCACAGAAAGTATTATTTATCATTGTTTATATCATCAGTTGTATCATTTGCATATCACAGGTTGTTAATGAGTCTTCCTCCAATCCTGATGCAACATTTTTCTTCATAGAACACAGCTTCTCGGATTATTTGCTCAGCATACAGGTTGAATTAGTATGGTGAAAGAATACAACCCTGTCATACACCTTTCTTAATTTTAAACCATCCAGTGTTCTCATTTTCTGTTCGAACAACTGCCTCTTGGTCCATGTACAGATTCCTCATAAGCACAATTAAGTGTTCTGGAATACTTATAAAGCTACACACAATAATGAACAGTTACAAACAAGGAAAACCATATTCAATAAGATATGAGTAAGAGAAAAAGTATTATTAAAACTGAACACCCAGGAACTTGACCACAGCTTGAGAGAAGGGACATCACCAATGATTTTTAATACTTCAAAGTATCAATCCCCAATTGTATTTTTAGCTTAACTTCTGACCCTACCACAAAAGCACTATCATTAGTGTGTGTTTTTTAACCATTTCCTTACTTTTTATAAATGAGTAAGTTACCAAATATGTTTATATATATGAGAATATGTTCTGCTTTATTCATTTTTAAAATATATGAATTTAATTTTAACATATATGGGCACATATGCACATATATGATTTCTTTTCTTAATCCAGAGTATATTTTTGAAATTCATTCATGTTAATTAAAATTCTCTAGTTCATTTGTTTGTACTTCATTTTGAAAAATAGATCTAACAAAATTCATTGATCTATTCTCTTCTAAATGCTTGTTATGGTATTTTACAGAATTTTTCTATTAAACAATACTGCTAGGAATATGTTTGTACTACTTCCTTGATTCACATGTGTATGTGTTTAGAGTGTATAATAGGAAAAATGATGAGTAGAAACTTTTTGTCTTCAATATTCTTATGAAATATAGATTTTTCTCAAAAATGTTTGTAACAATTTTAATTCCCACTAAAAGTCTTTTCATTTTCTAAAGCATTTGTTTTTGTCAGATTATTAAATTTTTGTCAATCTGCATGTGGACTATTATGTTTTTAATTTACATTTAATTTGCATAGCTCTGAGGGGCTGTCAAATAGGAACTGAAGACTTTAGGAGATGCAGCTGCTACAGGAGAGGATTCCAAAGGTAGAAACTGATGTGGGAAACCTAGCTTCTCCTCCCTTCAAACCCTTTCATATTTTACCAGTGTCTCCCTCTGAAGGAAAACAAAAAAAAGAAAACCGTACCTGGAAACCTGATGTTAAGGAAACCTGAAGGATAGTAACTGAAATGCACACCAAGGCAGAGAAGGGGGGGAAAAAAATCTGTATTCAAGTACAAAAATGGCTAGCACAGCTATACAACATGTAATTGTCTGTGTTTAGCTTGCTACTGAATGCCTCTTCTCTGAGCCTCTAAGTGCCTATTTTGCTTCCATTGCTTAGAAGAGTTCCTGGCATGTAAGAAGTGCCCAATTAGTACTGAACAAGTGAATGAATGCATAAGTGAGGCATGCTAGACTCATACAGGATATAGCATTTTAAGCAATTAGATTCTATTTAAATATTATTATATTGTTGTTACGTGCCCGTGAGTTGATACCAACTCATAGCAACCTTATGCTCAACAGAACAAAATATTGTCTGGTCCTGTGCTAACCTAACAAATGTTACACTTGAACCCACTGATGCTCCCACTGTGCCAATGCATCTCATTGAGGTCTTCCTCCTTTGGGTTAACCCTCCACTTTACCAAGCCTGATGTCTTTCTTCAGGGAGTGGTCCCTCCTGACAATATCTCTGAAGTATGAGAGATGAAATATGGCCATCCTGGCTTCTAAGGAGCACTCCAATTGAACTTCTTCTAACACAGATTTGTTTGTTCTTTTGACAGTCTATGGCACTTCTAATATTCTCCTACAGCATCATAACTCAAATGCATCAATTCTTCCATAGTCTTCTTTATCTGTTATCCAATATTTACATGCCTATGAAGCTATTGAAAATACAGGGCTTGGAGTCAGGTGCATCTTAGTCCTCAAACTGACATCTTTGCTCTTGAATACTTTAAAGATGTAGATTATTAAATAAAGTGATACACAAATATATTTTAAAGAAATTTTAGATAAACCAGAGATGATTGATCCAGTTATCCTATCTTCTATTTTTTTAATGTAAAATTTTCTTAACAAATTACTAGACATCGTACTCAAGAATACAACAGCAAATTTGATCTTACACAGAAATCCTCATCATTCTCCCATATGAAAAAGACTAGCTAATATTAAATATTAATGTGCATTAAAACATTCATTACATCATCAGGCTTCTAGTAAGTCACCTGTCCAAATTTGAGTATTTGTTTTACCAAGGCAATTGTGAAATAAATAAACAATACAATGAAATGTATTAGCACTTCAAATGGATGCTGGTTATGACCTTCCTCAGTAAATATGAGTCAAAATTCCCAGAGGAGCTTATCAAAATTAGAGAATTCATTCTGATTCTTTAAGCTAGTGATGGGGCCCAAGAGTCAGTATTATTAAGAAGTAACCTAAGGTGATATTCATGAAGTTTTATAAGCCTATAATTAAAAACCTCTGGTTTACATTTTAAAAGGGTTCATACTTAAATGTTATCTGAAATATATTCTTTCTAAATGTTTTCATTTAATGTTTCTTCTGTCTCCAAAAAGTACAATAAATTTAGCTCCATTAAAAAAAATTTTTTATTTTTTATTTTATAAGTTCAAGAAGCTAAGAATCTATAGGGAAAGCAAAGGTTGCCAAGAGAACATTTAAACCATATCTTCAACCAATTCGAGAGCCTAAAATGAATATTTGAAGTAGGAAAAATAAACTCTAGCTGTGACTCTGATGACTTTTTCAAGATTTAATAATATTCTTAAATTCATCTTTCTTCAATGCTATATTGTATATGATATCTGTATTTATACCTTACCTCTCCATGTTTCTTGTGCCATTGGTAAAAGACAAGCTCTAAGCTATCTCTTGTTCAAATTGTTAAAAGTCCTGTCCTGTTAGCTCGATATAGTCACTTAGCTGAACACTATACTATGCCGACTGCTTTTGCTTGCTTTCACACTATGCTGTCTAAATTCATTCTCTTCTCTCATATCTGATCCTGGGTTGCTTTTCTTGTAGCTCTACCTACAATTGACTTATTTTTATGTCAAGTCATTCACTTATGTGTTACCTCTTAAGAGTTCTCCAACCACACTAAATTGTGTGGCATTTTTATCTTGTTAATTCATTACTTTTTTTCATACTATTTGTCATGGTCTGTAATTATCCTCCACTCTATTTTTAAAATTTATGTTCTGTTTTACCTCAGTAGCATATAAGCCTATGAGGGCAGGAAATCTGTAAAATTGTTTGATTCTATGCCCTCAGAAACTAGAATAGCATCTGTAATTTCATAAATTTAAACATTTTAGAGGATTTGCTTTAAAAATAAAAGGATTAAGATAAAGTGTGCATCCAAATGTAGCTTTCCCTATATAATGTGCCTGCTCTTCATAATGGACAGGACCATCTACAGTAATCATTCCCTCCATCCTCCAGACTGCTGGATTTCTGTTAATAAAGCTTTGATTGGATCTCAAAAAAAAAAGAGAGAGAGAGAGTGAGAGAAAAGAAATGCTATTTTAACTAGTAGGTGACTATAAAACTGCATTTGTACGCAGGGGATAGATAACATCAGAGGAGTGTGTGTCCCCTTCCTAATGAGAGTGGGAAGCAATGAAATCTGTTCTTGCTCTAAATTTGTTCTTTGTAATGGCCTGTTATTTTCTACAGGATACTGATCATGCTAGTAGTATAGTGCTTTGGTGACTATCAAACAAAATTAACTGAATCTACTATTATGTTATAAACATACATAGTTTCTTCATGATTTTAAACATATGATTATTTTGGCTCTCCTTAGCCTCTAGGTCATTCTACTCTGGAAATGTCCTAAGCTAGTATACTAGTCTTTTAAAGTGCCTTGTCTGGAAATTGACAGTCTTTGAATTCATTCAGAAAACAAGTATGCAATTGCTACCATTCTGTCCCCCTGAAGATTATGAATCCCCAAGCTTGATGAGAAATTGACATTAATCCCCCTCTTGTTTTTAGTATGTAATAGGGGGGAAAATGAAGATATTGATGTCACTCATTCCAAATATCAGATATTTAAGCAAATTTAAAAGACATTTAAATATATAGTTCAATAGATTTGTTTGTTAGAACAACTCAGCAAAATAAAATTCCTGTTTATTTTTGGACAACATTGTTTCACACATATATCTAACAGACCAAAAAATAAATAAATAAACTACTTCATGGGCAAAAAAAAAAAAAAAAAAGGAAAAAAAAAAAAAAAAAAGGAAAGGAAAGGAAACATTTTTCTTTGGCCTTTTTTAGCCATCTCATACAAAGCAACTACTTATAGTACAGCAAAATACATACACAAAAAAGTTACTAGAGTGCTCAGAATAAGATTGTAATTTTGTTGTTGTTGTTTTTGCTTCTTTTAACAAGGTTTTTTTTCTTCTTCTTTGAAATTATAATGATTGTGGTCACAGCACAAGTAAAGTCAGAATCAGGACAGAGAACGCTACAAAGGCTGGTTGGGTCATCCGAGATTATTAAAAATGGCTGACCCCTAATAAGATGTACAAAATTATAAAATATAAATAAAAAGTACAAACAAATTTTCATTTTTAAAGTACTTTTAATAAAAAAGCAGCGCTTTGGGTTCTTTTTTATCTCCTGTTGCAAATTCATGTTGTGGTTTGGGTTGGGTAGTGGTGAGTACATGTTATCTGCAGTGGTACTGCCCAAAATGGGCGGGTGGAACTCTCTCTACTGGAAGGTGACCACTCTTCATTCTGACATGGAAGGGGAATAGGTTAAGGGACCTTTTTTTAATTTTAACTTTTACTTTTTTTCTGTCTAACCATTCCTGTTGTTCTTCTGGTTCTTGATGTCAACATCATCATCCTCATCATCTTCAGGTGTCCTTTTTCCCGTACCCCTCGGCCTCTTCATCTTCATTTCCATCGTCATCGTCACCATCACCTTCTTTCTCTTCCTTGCCACTTTCCTCCTCTTATTCCTCTGCCTCATTGTCAGTCCTCTGTTCCCCATTTTCCTCGTTAGAGTTCCCACTAGTGCATCTCTTCCATTCTCAGTTTCCTCCACAACCTCTGTCTTCTCCTTAAGTCCTTGGTGGTGTTCTCAGAGCTGGGGTCCATAGGCACATCTGACACGATGCGACATGCCAGTGATCCCATATAGAGGATGACAAAGAGAGCGTGAGTTCGGGGACTCTGGGCAAGACAGCTGCTGGTGTCCATGGCGAAGGTGGAGGAGAGCAGTGGAGGTGGCTGCGAAGAGTGGGGAACCACACCCCGGAACAATGCAAAGATGATTATTTAGAACAACCATTCTTCAATTGTTAACCAATTTTAAATAGATTTTTGAAAGAAAAAAAAATGTTAGGAAAAATTTTTTAACAATTGTTCCATGTACTTGTTCTAAATTACGGTTTATTTACCCACTAAATAATAATAGTTATCATCTGTTGTTGTTGTTGTTAAGTGCTGTCGAGTCGGTTCCGACCCATAGCGACCCTGTACAGGGTTTCTGAGGGTGTAAATCTTTACGGGAGTAGAAAGCCTTATCTTTCTCCCGCGGAGCGGCTGGTAGTTTCGAACCGCTGTCCTTAAGGTTCGCAGCCCGATTCGTAACCACTACGCTACCAGAGCTCCTTTATCATCTGTTGTTGTTGTTAAGTGCCGTCGAGTCGGTTTCGACCCATAGCGACCCTGAATAGGGTTTCCGAGGCTGTAAATCTTTACGGGAGCAGATCGCCTCATCTTTCTCCAGCGGAGCAGCTGATAGTTTCGAACTGCTGACCTTCCGGTTCGCAGCCCGATTCGTAACCACTACGCTACCAGAGCTCCTTCCTTTATCATCTAGTAAAGATTTAATTGATTTACCAGATAAATGAGAAAAAATTTCAAATTTATTATCCTTTTGTACTCTGGGAATTGATGGAATAAAAATTGAAATGTTTCACTAAACTGATGCAGCACTGGAGATACTCACTACTCTATGCTAAGAAATTTGGAAGATAACTATCTGACTAACCAATTGGAAAATATCCATACTTTGCCAATTCTAAAAAAAGGTAACTCAATGGAATGTGGAATCATCAAACAATATCATTAATGTCACCTGAAAATAAAATGCTGCTAGGAATTCAAATTGGATTTGGAAGAGTACTTGGAACTAGAGATATCATTGTTGATGTCAGATGGATCTTGGCTGAAAGCAGAGAATACCAAAAATAGGTTTACTTGAGCTCTATTGCCTATGAAAAGGTATTTGACTGTATGACTCAAACCAAACTATGGAGAACATTGTGAAGAATGCACCTTTAAGAACACTTGATTGTGCCCATGATGATCCTGTACATAATCCAAGAATCTGTTGTTTAAAGAGGATAGTGAATGATTTAAAATTAGTAAAGGTGTGTGCCAGTGCTGAATCCTTTCACCATATTTATTCAATCTGTATGCTGAAAAAATTATCAGAGAAAGTGGGTTATCTGAAGGAAAACATTGTATGAGGATAGAGGAAGAATCATTAATAATTTGTGAATAAAGATGACAAAATCATGCTTTTGGGAAACAAAAAGGACTTAAAATACTAGTAAAGGTAAAAGAGTACAGCCTTCAGTACGAATTTCACCTCAATGTAAAGAAAACAATAATAAAAACAACTGGGCCAATAATAAAATTATAATAAATGGAGAAAATATTAACATTGTCAAAGGCTTCATTTTGCTTGGATCCACAGTCAACACTCAAAAAAGCATCAGTCAAGAAACTAAACGTATTTCATTAGGCAAATCTGTTACAAAGACTTCTCTTTACAGTGTTGTTGTTAAGTGCCTTCGAGTTGGTTCTGACTCATAGTGACCCTGTACAGGGTTTCCGAGGGTGTAAATCTTTACGGGAGTAGAAAGCCTCATCTTTCTCCCGCGGAGCAGCTGGTAGTTTTGAACCGCTGACCTTAAGGTTTGCAGCCTGATTCGTAACCACTACGCTACCAGAACAAAAATATAAGTAAGCACCAAGGTAAACCTAACCCAAGACTGGTGTGGTGCTGTGTGTTAATGCGCTGGACTACAAAGTTGGTTTGAGCCTCAAGGCCAGTGGTTCAAGTTCACCAGTCACTCCTCAGAAACCCTTTTCAAGGTCTTTATTGGTCAGAACCAACTCGATGGCACTTAACAACACTGAAGGCCTTGGTATTTCCAATTACTTCCTATGTGTGAAAATTAAGACAATGAATAAGGATGACCTTAGAAGAATTAGTGCATTTGAATTAATGTGTTGGTGAGGATTATTGAAAGTACCATGACTTACCAGAATAATAAACAAACCTGTTTTGGAAGAAGTACAACCTGAATGCTCCTGAGAAACAAGGATGGCAACTATTCATCTCTCTTACTTTGGAAAAGCTGTTAGGAGTGATCCATCCCTAAAGAAGGACATCATGCTTGGTAAAGCGGAGGATCAGTGAAAAACAGGAAGTGTTTCAACAAGATGGAACAAATGACATCAACAAAGGATGTTATGTATTGGCCCATTCGTGAAGATTTTTGTTTTCTTTATGCTGATTTATAATCCACAATCTTTCATGTTCACCAGTAAGTGCTTCAAGTTCTCTTCACTTTCAGCAAGCAAGGGTGGGTTATTTGCCAATCATTGGTTATTAATGAGCTTTCTACCAATACTGATGCTATGTTCTTCATAAATCCAGTTTCTCTAATCATTTGCTCAGCATGTAGACTGATTAAGTATGGTGAAAGTTCCAATCTTGATGAACACCTTTCCTGATTTTAAACCAAGCAGTATCTCCTTGGTTTATGTACAGAATTTGTATGCGCACAGTAGAATACACATTTTTCTCAATGTTATCCATAGTTTGGTATGATCTATACAATTGAATACCTTTACATAGTCAACAAAGCATGTGTAAACATCTTTCTGGTATTCTTTAATTTCAGCTATTATACTTTTGACTTCAACACTGATATCCTTTGCTCCACACCCTCTTCTGAAATGGCCTGAATTTCTGGTGACACCTTGTCAATGTATTATGACCATTTTTTTTTTTTTCAGGAATATTCATCTTGTGTGTATTATTAATAATATTGTTAGATAATTTCCTTATTCTGTTGGTAACCTTTCTTTTGGAACAGGCACAAAGATATTATCTCTTTTAGTGGTAGGCCAAGTAGCTGTCTTCCAAAATTCTTGGCATTGAATAGTGAGTGCTTCCAGCATTACATTAGTACGTTGAAACATTGGAATTGGTATCCCACCAATTCCTAGAGTGGCTGATGCATTTGAACAACTACCTTGTGGTTCAATGCAACTTTGTGGTCCAGTGATATACCAGGACTCCTTACTATAGTATTCTTACATAGGTTTTTTGAGACTGAGCATCTTTATGGGAGGAGAAAGTCTCATCTTTTGTTCCTGAAGTGGATGGTACCTTTAACTGACAACCTTGTGGTTAGCAGTCCAATGCTTATCATACAGTACCAGTTATGATTTGTATCATATAGAATAATTAGGTCACATCACAAAAATTAGGTTGATATCACTGAGAATTGAGGCCTCGCTAAGTTGATATATTTTTGTTGTTGTTGTTAAGTGCCGTCGACTTGATTCCAACCCCTAGTGATCCTGTATAGTTTTTCCAAGGAGCAGCTGGTAAGCTTGAACTACCAACCTTGTAGTTCAAACAACTTTGTAGTTTGATGCATTAGCCTACAGTGCTACAGCAGAACTCCTGATATGTATTTTTAGGGGGACCCAATTCAATCCGTAGCTGCAGCCAATGCTTTAACCTCTGAACTATCAGGACTCTCTTCTTCATATACCATATCTTAGCAATCCTTTCATATTCCTGGATTCAAATAAACCTTTAAGACAATAAACATCACCAGGTGATTTACACAAAAATTACTTATTCATCCTATACGTCTGGTTATTAAGTTATATTGGAGGATTAATTGTTGCAGCATAAGGCTAATGTTTATTAAATCTATAGATTTCACTTTTTTAAGGCTATTTTAATAA
Organism: Chrysochloris asiatica; assembly: GCF_000296735.1. Taxonomy (NCBI): domain Eukaryota; kingdom Metazoa; phylum Chordata; class Mammalia; order Afrosoricida; family Chrysochloridae; genus Chrysochloris; species Chrysochloris asiatica. The sequence goes on from NW_006408609.1 coordinate 802,524, forward strand.
AATATAATATACCACAAAATGCAATGCTACTGAAATTATTTTGAGACTATCTTAATATATATTGCAGAATCTATTCTATCCATTACATGGGACAATAAGCAAAGAAAATAATTGTATATCCTAAAACTTTTCAGATTTTCTGTGTTCTAGATAAATTAGAAGTTTATTTTGTTTGTAGGATATCAAACCAGAGGGGAGAAAAAGTAATTTTTGTTGTGTTTTAAGTGGATTGTGACTTGAAAGACATAAGTATGTTGCTATGATTCTCTTATTATAAAATATTTATTTTCTAAATTATAAATTTGAGTACCTCTTGTTAAATGCACCTTAATTTACAAAACCACTATTACAAATAATACAGAAGCAAGAGAGTAATGCAGTTCCAAAAGCCATTGAATTAAAATATAGAAGTCAGTTTTCAGTGGTTCTGTTCAATGTTCTATCAGTTTTTCCTAATATGAAAATAAGTCAAAATCTGGAAGCCAAAGTATTGCATGCATTAGAGACTTTTTTGTGCTGGCATAATAGGAGCTTCCGATCATAATGTCCATCATTTTTTGAATACGGAATTGTTTCCTATACCATTACCCACTTCTTTGTCTGGTCTATATAAATGGCTCAAGCAAAAAGACTTTTTACTATATCCCTTAGGAAACAATTCCTCAGACTAATAGACATAACAAGGCATCCTTTTCAGTGATAGTCACTCAAAAATTTCCTATCCTCAATTTCATGCCATTACTCTTGGTTATTTTCTCTTGACTAACCTAAAATTTGTTCCCTCTCCTCTCTTTTTTGTCCTACAGATGCTTTCAAGTGATTGAAATTCCCATTACTCTTTTCAACAAATTAAGTGGATACTATCTTTTAATCTCTGTCCATTAATCATTTCATTTAGACCCTTAATCATTTTTATTGTTCCTTCCTGAAGTTTCATTTGTTGGCATTTTTCTCACATTGAGAAGTCTGTATTTCTTCTCTGTATTGTGAGCAATTTTGTAAGATATTCAACTAGTCCTTTTTCTATATAGTATAATCTCAACTCAGAGAGTTTTCTTTCTTATGTTATCTTCTATAGCATTTATACCTTGGTTGCACTTTATTTACAAAAAAATTAATTCTACACCATGTAAGAATTTTTTCTTATTTTTATATGTGTGTGCTTGACTATTTAATTTACATAAGCTGCTTGGTGAGATAGATTATTTTTCCTATTTAGTGGCCAATTGTGAGCTACTATGTATACTTAATTTGAAAAAAAGAAAATGAATTCTTTTTTCTTTGGCCAGGAACTGGTCTTAAATAAAACCCAGAATGCTGGAATGAGCTAGATAAATGAGTGATGTCTATACTATATTCCTATAAGATATGATTCTGCCTTTGCTCTCTTAAAGTCTCCATTTTTAAAAGGCTCAAAGATGCTAAGGAGTATGGTGGCTCTGTAGAATAAGCCTCCTTTGAACCACAAGATTGGCAGTTCAAACCACAGTCACTCTGCAGGAGAAAAATGAGACTCTCCGCTTCTGCAAAGATATACAGTATCAGAAACCCTATACAGGGTCACTATAAGTCGGAACCAACTGATGGCACGTAACAACAATAACAGAGAAACTGAAACATGTGAACGATAATATCAAAAGATTGAACCCAGACTAATATATTGTAAGGCCTTTTATTTTTCCCTAGTGAACCTTTCTGCATAAAACTATAGAGTTAAATATACTCTTGTGAATATGATTGCAGTAATGTTGACTATAAGGAGCACTGGTAGCGTAGTAGTTACGAATTGGGTTGTTGACCTCAAGGTCAGCAGTTCGAAACTACCAGCTGTTCCATGGGAGAAAGATGAGGATTTCTGTTCCCGTAAAGATTTACAGCCTCAGAAACCCTGTACAGCGTCACTATGAGTCAGAACCTACTCCATGATACTTAACAACAACAACAATGTTGACTATATTGGAATTCAGCCTGGAGTATAATAAAGTAAGAATGGAATCCTTCATGGATCATATAAGAAGATGGAACTATGGTGTTTCCTATGGTGTCATATTTTAAAGTTGAATTCTAAGAAAAACATAGGACAGACCCATAAGTTACTAATTAGGTAGGATAAGTTAAGTGTCATTGATTTTGTTCCCACTCATAGCAAACATGTAACAGAGTTTCCAAGGAGCAAAGGGTTGGAACTGCCAACCTTATGGTTGGCAGCCCAGTCCAACAATGCGACAGACAACATGATTCCAGTGGGATATTAGTGTAGTAGCTTTATTTCATTGGTCAGTGATTCCTTTTAGAATTATATATAACTTAAAACAGGGATAATGTAATTTTATGTACTAGATTAAAATATAACAAATTTTTATAGAAACTGAATAGTACCTAAGTTATTTTAAAAATATTAATTATCAGAATTTGCTGAGAGATTCTATACTGTTGATCCTGATAATGACTGCAAAGGTATACATATTTTTTTTCTGCTTATTCACCTTTCTCTATATCCAGTTAAAATGTATATGCCCATCAAAAGTGCAAGTCATTTAAAAATTTGCAAATTTAAGCAATGTGCTGTTTGTCTTTTGTACAAGTTCATGAATAATTAGTAAGTATTTTCGTTGAAATGGATTTTCATATTGATTTTTACAGAACCTTCCTAAGCACCTATTTCAGACACACATGATCACATGATGTTTTGTAACGTTTGTTTTACTTGTAGTCAACAATCAAACATATAATTTCAGAGTTTTGCTTATTGCTAACCACTTTTGGGTATAAGTCATTTACTTAGTTGCAGCTATTAAACTTTGTTGTAAGTTTTATAGTCAAAGTAAAGTAATTAGTGGTTATATTTTGCCAAGATTTATTATTCATAAAGGGGCATCTATTCTTAGCATCCAGTTCCATTATCTTTTAGGTGCACTGAGATTTGTTTGTGTACTACCCATACTACCTCTATCATTTATTAAAATTTTGGAAGATTAGATTTAGTGGGGATTTTTAGGCAGTATATAATTCTATACTTAAAGGAATTTGATTTTGATATAAATTGCTTATTAGTAGGGGAGTTAATTTTTCTTTTAAATCTCAGAAATTCCATATATATATATATTTTTTTTTTTTTT
>NW_006408609.1:806055-808672 GCF_000296735.1 Chrysochloris asiatica
CATTGGGGTTTTCTTCCTATTTATAAAAGCAAAATTTGTAGTTCTCAGATTACCAGAACTTTATAATTAATTAAATGTGTTTCTATTTTCGTCTACCTTCTACATTCTGAATAGAAAAAAAAAAAAATTCTTGAAAATTCAAAGCCAATATTAACTCAAATCAACAACCATTTTCATTGTGACTCCAGGATTATGTTAGATTAGTGTGTTTACTATAGACATATTCTTTTGAGTTAAGGCTCTAAACAAAAACATAAAAATAATCCAAAATTTTTAATGGGTAAGTAATTAAGGCAATTTTTACATTTGCTGTCCCAATTAGTATTTTCTAGATTTTTCTTCAATAAACAATACTTCCTTCACCCAAATTTCAGTAGTCTACTATAATAAAATGTGATTTCTTGCTCCATTGTGGGTGAACTGCTGTTTTATCTTTGTCACATTCACCATCAACCAGATGGACCTTGCAATCTCTATTGGAGAAATAATCTACCATTTTGTGATGGGTTCATAGACATGGTAAGCAATATGCTGATTCTTACAATTACTATAAAATTTCATTAAATGTAGCCAATCACATAGGGATATGTGATTCTCTTCAAAGGAGAAGTACCACAAATAGGGAAATTTGATTACTTGTTAAGCATTAATATATCCTGTTATATACACCAAAATTATGTTCTATTTACTTATATTCCTGGAATCTACAAAATTCCCTTTAATGTACAAGAATGCCAAGTGTTCAACATGCTGTTGTTCATTAGCTGCCATCAAGTGGATTCCAACTCATAATGACATTATGCGATGAATGAAACACTGCCTGGTTCTGCACTGTTCTCAGAATCATTGTCATGTTTGAACCCTTCATTGCACCGATTGTGTCAGTCCATTTCCTTGGATGTCTTCCTCTTTTACTGAGAGTCTGTCCTCTTTCAATCATAACCCAACTTATGGCCATTGAGTCAATAGCCATTCAGAATGGCCCTATATAGCATTTTCAAGACTAAATCTTTATGGGAACAGACAGCCTCATGTTTTTTTCCAAGTAACAAATAGATTTAAATCTCTGACCTTGGCATTAGCAGTTCAAAGTCTAATCTAGAGAGGCACCAAGGTCTCTTTTTAAAAATATGTTGTTGTTGTTGTTGTTAAGTGTCGTCGAGTCAATTTTGACCAATAGTGACCCTGTATAGGGTTTCCAAGGTGCAGCTGGTGAGTTTGAGCCACCGACTTTGCCATTCAAATGACTTTGCAGTCTGACACATTAGCCCACAGAACCACACCAGGACTCTATATTTTAAAAATACAGACAGGAGGTAATTTAAGAATACTGTATTTCTATTCTACATGCATATGAGGATAGGTCAAAAAGCAGTATTACAAAATCATAGAAACTTTTATTAAGCAAAAATATCAATGTAAAGCTATTATTTCTTTTCTTTTTAAGTTTTTTATTGTGAATTGAATGATAGTTTACTTAAGAAAACATTGGTTTTACATTCATCATTACTTTGAATGATTACAATCTCCTCTCTGCATCATCATTTAACAGTATTTGCTTCTATTCCCTCTGTTGGTTTTTTTGTTTGTTTGTTTGTTTTTGTTTTTGATGGAGATGTACACAAAAAACACTCAGGAATATATAATCATTTAAACAACCAAAGGGTACATTATGCAAGCCTGTATCCTGGCCACCAGCACACAGCCTTTCACTTTCCATGAGTCTAAAGTCCTCAGCTGGACTTCCTCTCTATCTCCTTATCTCTCTGTCTTCATCTCTGGTGTCACTGCTTCTCTGGATAAGCTCCCACATTCTGCTCATGCTGTTCTTCCTTGATGGTCCTAGGGTTCTGGGATGTAAGTTTAACTACTCTTCCCTCTTTGTTACAAAATGTTTACCTTTAAAATTGTGACAATAGCAATTAGTCATGATAACAATCAATCACTATTGAATCATATAAAACTTATACCCATTTCCTTTCACAAGACCCTTGTCTAGACAAGATAAAAAATTTTCAGGGGAGATTCTCCCTTCCCCGCACATTCTGAAACTAAACTCCCTCTTGAAAATTTGTAAGTCACTTCATGCCTTTACTGTCTCCCACCTCTGATAGCGTAGTGGTTATGGATCGGGCTGTGAACCGCAAGGTCAACAGCTGGAAACTACCAGCTGTTCCTCAGGAGAAAGATGAGGCTTTCTGCTCCGGTAAAGATTTACAGCCTTGGAAACCCTGTACAGGGTCACTATGAGTTGGAACCGACTCCATGGCACATAACAATGACAACAACCCCTTTTAGGTAGCCAATGTCTAAGTTACCCATCCCTACCAACTCTGTGTACAGAGGGGATAAGTTTGATCTTTGATGTGAAGTCTTCTTCCTTCTCAGTTGGTATTTTGAGCCACTACATCCATAAGTGTAGGTCAAGTTCATCAAATTGTAGCAATTTACACTTAGTTCCTTTATTAATTTTTTTTTGCCTTCCCCCAGTCGACAGTTGAGTTTTTACCTACAAGGCATCGAAGCTAGGTTAAATGGGTTATATCTACAAGTTTGGGCATTCTTGTGCATCTCTCCTCACTTCATATCAGTTGGACTACAGCTTTTATTTCTTGAT
>NW_006408609.1:829212-841936 GCF_000296735.1 Chrysochloris asiatica
AAGGCTGGGCTCTTTGATCTTTATCAGTAAATGTTTTAAGTCCTCTTCACTTTCAGCAAGCAAGGTTTTATCATCTGCAGGTTGTTAATGAGTCTTCCTCCAATCCTGATGGCACGTTTTTCTTCATAGAACCCAGCTTCTCATATTATTTACTCAGCATACAGTTGAATAAGTATGGTGAAAGAATATAACTCTGTCACACACCTTTCTTAATTTTAAACCATTCAGTGTTCCCATGTTCTGTTCGAACAACTGCTTATCAGTCCAGGTACAGAGCCCTCATGAGCACAATTAAGTGTTGCTGAATACTCATACTTCGCAATGTTGTCCATAGCTTGCCATGATCCACAAAATCAAAATCCTTTACGTATTCAATAAAGCACAGGTAAACACCTTTCTGATATTCTCTGCTTTCAGCCAAGATCCCTCAGACATCAGCAATGATATCCCTCGTTCCACAGTCTCTTCTGAATCCGGCCTGAATCTCTGGAAATTCCCTGTCAATGTATGATTGTCGCCATTTCCAAATTACCTTTAGCAAAACTTTATTCTCTTGGGATATTAAAGAGATTATCCAATTTCCACATTCCATTGGGTCACATCTCTTTGGAATGGGCACAAAAAATGGATGTCTTCCAATTAGTCGGCCAGATAGTTGTCTTGCAAATTTCTTGGCAGAGATGAGTGAGTGTCTCCTGTGCTGCCTCACTTTCTTGAAAGATTTCAGTTTTTATCCCATCAGTTCCTGGTGCCTTGTTCTTTGCCAATTCTTTCAATATACCTTGGACTTCCTTCTTCAGTATCACTGGCTCTTGATCGTATCCTACCTCTTGAAACAGTTGAACAGTAAATATTTCATTTTGGTACAGTGACTCTGTTTATTCCTTCCATCTTCTCTTGATGCTTTCTGCATCATTCAATAATTTGCCCAGAGAATCTTTCAATAATGAAAGTTGAGGCTTGAATTTTTCCTTCAGTTCCCCCAGATTGAGAAATGCTGAGTATGTTCTTCCTTTTTTGTTTTCTGATTCCAGATCTTTGCACAGTTTGTTGTAATATTTGGCTTTATCTTCTAGAGCTGATCTTAGAAATATGCTGTTCAGCTCTTGGACCACCTCATTTTTTTCTATTTGCTTTAGCATCTCTATGCTGTAGAGCAAGTTGCAGTGTCTCATGTGACATCCATTTTGATATTTTCCTTTTTTCTTGTCTTCTTAATGACTTTTTGCTTCCTTCATGCATGATGTTCTTGATATCATCCCACAACTCTTCTGGTCTTTGGTCTTTAGTCATTAATACATTAAATCTGTTTTTCAGAATATCTCTAAATTCAGATGGGATATATTCAAGATCATATTTTGGCTCTCATGGACTTGTTTTCATTTTCTTCAGCTTCAGTTTGAATTTGCATATGAGTAATTGATGATCTGTTCCACAGTCTGCCCCTGCCCTTGTTTTCACTGATGATATGGAGCTTTTCCATCATCTCTTTCCACAGATGTAGTCAATTTGATTTATATGTATTCCATGGTGAGTTCCATGTGTTTAGTACTCTCTTATGCTGTCCAAAGAAGGTATTTGAAATTAACAAATTACTGGTTTTGCAGAATTCTATCATGTGTTCTCTGGCATCATATCTATCATCAAGGCCATATTTTTCAACTACTAATCCTTCCTCTTTGCTCCTAACCTTTGCATTCCAATCACCAGTAATGATCAATACATCTTGATTGCTTGTTTGATCAATTTCAAATTGAAGAAGTTGGTAGAATTCTTCTATTTCATCCTCCCTGGCTTTAGCGGTTGGTGTGTAAATTTGAATAATAATGGTATTAATTGGGCTTTCCTGTAGGTGCATGAATATTATCCTATCACAGACAGGTTGTACCTTATGACTGATCTGGATATGTTCTTTTTGACAATGAATGCAGTAGCATTCCTCTTCAATTTGTCATTCCCAGCATAGTAAACCATGTGCTTGTTAGATTCAAAATGGCCAATGCGAGTCCATTTCAGCTTATTAATGCCTAAGATATCAATGTTTATGTGCTTCATTACATTTGTGACAACTTCCAATTTCCCACATTCATACTTCATACATTCCATGTTCTTATTTTCAATGGATGTTTACAACTGTTTCTCTTCATTTTAAATTGTGTCACATCAGCAGATGAAGGTCTCATGGGCTTTTCTCCTATGTGCTTTATTCCATTCGCATCATCATGGTTAACTGTACTTTGAGGAGACAGCTCTTCCCTGGTCACGTTTTGAGTACCTTTCAACCTGAGGGGCTCATTTTCCAGCACTATATTTAACTGTGTTTTACTGCTATTCCTAAGATTTTCAGTGACTAAACATTCAGAATTATTTTGTCAATCCTTCTTCCTAGTCTGTCTTTGTCTGGAAGCTCATCTGAAACCTGTCCACCATGAGTGACCCTGATGGTATTTAAAATACCAGTGGCATAGCTTTTAGAATCAAAGCAACTCACAAGCCACCACAGTACGAGAAACTGACAGATGAGTGGTGGCTGGTTTTAAGTGGAATCTTTCACTTTAAATTTTTATGAGATCTGTGCTTATGTGTAGTAGAACCCTCCAGGGGTCAGGGTGTTTCTTTCATTCACTCAGGCACCCCTTCTAGTCACCAGAATGGAGGTTCACAAACAGCGAAAGTCCAATGAACAGATACCAAAAAAAAAAGAAAAAAAAAAAATGTCCCCTCCTGCATCTCTCCATTCTGTCAGGCATTCATGGCTGTTCTGATCCTTCCCCCACTTGTTCTCTCCCAAGATAGTGGCTCCAGAAACAGCTGTGAATTTTGAATTAGAAAGCAATGGATTTCTTGAATCTGCTACAAATTCCCCTTACTGTTAGCCTTGCAAGCTTCTAAATATTTCTTTATATGTGGTTCAGAGCTCTAGCACCATCCCCTGAGCCTGCTTGGTCCAGTATTCTTTGTTGTTGCTGATGGATATTCTCACCGCACATCTACCGGATCCAACATCATCACATTAGCTCCAGTTTATTTCTAGTGCATTACCCTCTGTGGATGCTCTTCTAGCACTTTATTGGACAACATTCTACTATGAGAAAAATCCCATGATGCTTTAATTCCATTGTTTAAAAACTGTTTTGAAGCATCCATACACACACACATATATTTGTTGTTGTTCTATGCTGTTAAATTGGCTCCAAGTTATAGCAGTTTTCAAGAGCAAGCGGTTGGTGGATTTGAGGAGCTGACTTTGTAGTTAGCTTAGTTAGCAGTCCAGTGTTTGTCCTACAGTGCAATTATATATAATTTATGTATATATTGTTATTGTTAAGTGCTGTCAAGTCAATTCTGACTCATAGCAACCCTGTATAGCGTTTCCTAGGAGCAACTGGTGAGCTTAAATGGATAATCTTGTGGTTCAAATTGACATTACAGTCCAACAACACATTAACCCACAGTGCCACACCAGGACTCTACTAACACACATATATATGTGTGTGTGTGTGTGTGTGTGTATGTGTTGCTGTTGTGTTTCCTCAAGTCAGTTCAGACTTAGGGTTTTTGAGGAATGGCTGGTGAGCTTCAATCACCAGCAGTGATTCAAACCCACTTTGAAGTCCAGCGCATTCACTGTAGAGCCACACCAGAACTATATATATATATATATATTGTGTGTGTTGCTTTCATTTAAGAATTGCTTGACAAGTATTTTATGCAGAATTTTTCAAAACAAACAAAAAAAATGTGGGACCTTTATTCTCAGATTTTTTAGACAAGTATGTTGCCATATTTTTAAGGTATTTGAACTACAAATTGATGATTAATGCTTCTTTTATATATCAGAGGATTATATCAAATGCCTTCTCATTTCTCATTTTTTTTGTTTGTTCTTTCATCTTTTGCCAAAGTATTTCACTTCTACATTTTTATTGTCCACTTTTAACTTGCTTCCTTTAGAATCAGTTTAATATACAGTAAGATATCCTCCTCCACTCCTCCTATCTTTTTATTAGAATTTTAACTATTATGAGCATTCCATTCATGGTAATCAGTTTACTAGAGTCACTGTACCATAAAGTTCAAATCTCTTTCTGTTAGTGTCATATTTAGTTCACCTTTTTAAAATACTTTATAAATATCTTCAAACTTATCACCTTACATAGATTTATTTTCAACTTTTGAGTTGTGCTTTTTCATTTGATTTAGAAATTCATCTGTATTCAATTTTAAGCCAAGTGCAAATTTCTATATTATTTAGACAGCATTTTAGTGCATCATTTAAAAGCTTTTTCCAAATTAATAAAAATGGTATAAATATTGATATAAATATTGCTATTTAGTATTGATTTAAATGATTCTGAATTCTCAAGGAAAAAAAGTGTCCATTTAGAAAAATTCTTCATTTAATATTTCTACTTTCAAAAGTGTAATTTATATATCTGCTAATTTTTTTTTCTTATATGTCAAGAATCAAACATAAATGAGTATTTCATTTAGAGCAGGTAAATCAATTAATGCCTAAAGCTTTAGGGTTTTTTAACCTATAAGTACTTCGACATTATTAAAGACACAATTTTAAATAGCTTAAACAGTAGGTAGATTGCATTAGAATTTATTTAATTTCAACAAAGTGTATGTTATTACATGCTTACCAGTCTAAATTTAGACAGTAAACTGATTATAGAAATGGCATACTGGAATATGCCAGGTACGTTTTGCTTTTCAACTTTTATAGATGTTCACATTAGCTAAAATAAGGCATTGTCATCATGATCCAAGGACATAATGGAAATCAGTTTCTGACATAGCGTATATTGTCCTTGAAAACTGCACCGATAAAATGAGGGGTCCAATAATGGTTCACATCGGAAAGAATAGATCAAGGGTACTCCTACAGACCTAGAAATTATGCAAATTTTTGTGGTTTCAATACTATAATTTTAAAAAAATGTGCCTTAGTATCCAGGAAGCTAGATAAAAATGTTTTAATACTTAAAATAATATCACGTCTTAAGGTAACAAATGAGAATTAGTGTATAAACATAGATAACTGTGTTTATTGCAAACATGTAGAATATGTTATTTAAAAAAAAATAGTAAACTGAATTTTAGATTCAGTTTAGCATCCTGTAACTTAACATCACATGTTTATGCACAGAGTGAAAAGTGATCTAGCAATTGTGTGCTCATTGTGCTAATAAGTCAGCTTTGATTTAATTATTTTCTTTTCATCATGATCACATTTTCCTATTCAGCTTCACTATTAAATTATAGGCATAAATTGTATAAATCTGTCTGGCTAAAATAACTTTCTTGGTTTTTAAAATATATTCATTTTGCAACTTGCACTCTACAAATGATTTTTTTTCTTTTTTTTTTTTAAAGATCTACCTGTAGCAGGGATCCTGGTGTGGCTCTGTAGGATAAGCACTGGACCATATGTTCCTTTGAATCATAAGGTCAGTGGTTCAAACTCACCAGCTGCTGCTCAGAAACCTTATACAGGGTCACTGTGAATCATAACCGACTTGATGGCATTTAACAACAACAACAGCAACTTTTAACAGGAATTTGAAACAATAATATATATTTTTTTATCCTTTTAATTGAGCATCAATCAACACAATTCAGCTTCACCTGGTCATTATGCCTTACTTACTATTCCAACTACTAGATGATTTTTCTTTTCTTTTACAAGAAATTAACTCGCTTATAGCAATATCATGATTGTTTTAATGTTAACTTTATTGGTTAATTGAAAAATTCTTAACCTGGGCTAAAGTGATTGTAAAATAGTCCCCACTGTAGTATGAGATCCATTCGTAGGCATATCTTTATGTTGAATTTGTAGGTAAGTTGGAACAAGGGAATTTGGTTCTTATTTACTTTGGTATACAAAAAGGCTTAAAGCCTTTTCAATGTTTTAATTGCTGCGCTTGCAGCAGGTGAAGCTGATTAGGATGAAGGATTAGTTTCAGGAGTTGGCCTGGTATGGAGCTGTGGGTTAACGTACTGGACTGCAAAGTCAGTTTGAATTGCAAGGTCACTGGTTCAAGCTCACCAGTTGCTCCTTGGAAACCCTATACAGGGTGGCTATGTGTCCAGACTGACTAGAAGGCACTTAACAACAACAACAAAGGCAAGAACAAAGGGCAAATATGAGTCCACTGCAAGCCAATAGTTTGTAACCAGGGACTGCTCCAGAAGCTCTGTCAGAAACACAATAGCAATAGGAAAATGCAATAAATTGATCCATATGTAATTCCAAATCATCATGTCTTTTGGCTCTGATTTAGTGGCCATGGTTGTTTCAAAAATATGTGCTTGGTGGAAACTTTGAAAATATAAATTAGAATGCCTTATTCCCTAATCCTTGAAAGAAACTCTGTTTTTACATCTTAGTCATGTAAGAGTTAATTCTGTTTCTTACAAGGATGCAATCTGTAAGTTAGGTCTGGAAAGCAGCAAAGGCAACCTGGACTTGAAGTAACACTTCTGTTGTCAAGGGTTACTGATGGGGGAAGGGCTGGGCTGAAAGGGGAAGGAGTTATGGAAATGAAGAAGGATTGTAGCACACACTACATAAATTCAAATGCTATAGATATATTTGAAATAAGATCTCAATTCTCTTGTGTTTTTGAATTTTGTATTTTCATTTATCTAGTTTACACAAGACTGGATAATTTAAGGGTTGGTTGCTGTTGACCTTATTCAATGTATCATTTTCCAACAACTTCAAGATACAAATTGTCAACCTAATAATACTGCCAATTAAATATGAATTTACCATTAATAAGTACATCTAAAATACAATGAAATTATGCTATTTACTAAGCTCTAATATCAAATAATACCTTAGTTAAAACTTGGTGTACAGTTTGTGTCATTTCTGTTTACATGAGAGTTTCTCTTTTGCTCCACAAAATTAAAAGTCAAAGGAAACACCACACTTAAGGGGATTAAATTTATTTCTACCAATATTCAGCTCCTAATATTACAGTTTTTTTTTAAAAAGCTATCTTTAATTATGATGTACTTAAGTGTTTTTGAATAATGTTACAATATTTCAAATTGCCATTCACCACAGGCCTGCCTCACTTTAAATCTTATGCCAATCTGCATAACTAATGGACTTGCAAAGAGAGAAATTGTAAAAAGGATATGTGACAATTAACAGTAAATACTTGATATACTGTAACATTATCACTCTTTGTGGTTTTATTTCTTCACCTCTAGCTTTACAAATAAAATATACCTGAATTTAATATTTTGCAAAGTAAAAATGGCTGTCCATGTCATTGTCACTGATGGCATTAGTTATAGTTCATATTTCATCATCTATGCACTCATATTTTAGCTTCTGCCATTCAAGTTATTCCATTTAGAGTTACCATACATTTCAATAATAAAATGAAGCACTTTTTTACTTATTGAAGGGAAAGAACGTGTTTGACTATACATATATTTCCTGAATTTAAATACAAATAATATATAGTACAGAGCAAACACAGGGTTTTCTTGACAAAACTATCTGTGTAAATTTTCCTGAGAAAATGTTCTTTGAAAATCCTTTGTATTTTCAAAGGCAACCCAGACGGACAATTAAAACCAGATATGAAATGATAGATCGCATGACAGAGGTTGAAATGTGAGGATTTTCACCCCCTCGGTTAAACATCGCAGCAGGCATTACAATACCAGAGGCAAAGAATCAATTAAATCCATTTTCCCCTCCGCATCCCCAAAGCTGTGTGCTTAGTGTTGCTGTGTAGTTTAGAGACTGAGCAGTAGGACCCAGGGGCCTCCGCAGCCACCAATAGTAGCGCGCACTTGGACCTATTTGTATGCAATGCCGTCTGCTCTGCGCATTAATAGTAATACAGATAAGGGGTTTGAAAGAATTCTCTTCTGAAGAAGGATTGGATTTTTCCAGGGTACTGATATTGGGAAGAAATCCGACTTCACTCTCTCCCTACTGCCCCCCTCTTATGTTTAAAAGTCTTAGACAGCTTTTGCTTGGCTTAACCGCGGGAAGGTTTCTGTGCACAGCAAAGTTGGAAGGCTGCTCCTGCACCATAGAGCTGCTAGATTTCGGAAAACAGTCTTATCTGAAGGTAAGTCTTGCAAATGATTGTAAATGAAATGACAGCGAGCTTTTGAGTTGTTAGAAGAGACCTCTCGGTTTTGTGTTGGTCGGTGTTGAAGTGCAGAATGGGTGCGGAAAAGACTGCAGTTTCTCCAGGAATTGTGAGTGGTGAACCGTGGTGTTTTTTGGGGGTACAACAAAAAACCTTCAAGCAAAATCTGAAATTGCAGCCTTACACTCTGACCAGATTCAACAAGTTTCCCTGCAAGGATGCGATGTTTATTTCCTTGCAAGTTTTGCTAAGTGTCAGTTCCAGGTGGGTTGTGCTTGCTTTAACAAAGAAGTTTCGGGATTTGGGTCTAGTGTACGTGACTGGCTTAACCTTGTTTGAAGAGGTTTATGCTCCGTTTGGGCTTCACAAGGAACTGCTTCTTGGGATGCTGCTAGCAGGCTGCTGGGTTGGAGCTGGGCAATTTGCAGCACAATCTCGGTGTCTCTGAACACTCAGTCGTTCATGGTGTAATCTGAAGCTCAGAAACCATCAGGCTCTGAGACAGTTGCGCTTCCAAACTTTGGAACCATTCTCCAGAGAGGATAAGAGTGGGGGGCTTTTAAAATGATCATTACTGGTTGACTGTTGGTTAACTCTCAGTGTTGTGTAAGCAATGAGGTTTTTGAGGAACTGTATTCCAACTAGCACCTTTTTGCGTGGGAAACGCAATACTGACGAATGTGGGGCTTGAAACCAAGCCAGAGAGTACTTTGTCTGAGGGAGGAAAGGAACAAGGGAGAGAGAAGAAAGATGAATGAACACGATGAGTCCCATCTTTCATACACAAAAACCACACGCGTGGGACGTGCCAGAAAGCGCTCCAGTTGGTGGCGTTTAGCTGTAAAACGTATTGCAGGGAGGTCCAGGAGCTTGTGCATTATTAATGGGGCTGCGCGCCCTTCTGGGGCGTCTTCTCGCTCCTTCATACTTCCACTCCTTTCCGCCCCGTTCCCCCAGCGTCCTTCTGGGGCTCAGAGGCTAACCCGGGTGCGGTGGTGCGCGCGGCTCATCCCCGCAGTGCTGCGGTTACAATGAGGGAGCGGCAGCCAGAGTCCTGCGTGCGGTGGTGCGGGGAGCTCGCCGCAGCAATCTCGCTGCCGCAGCCAGGCTACAGCTCAGCCGCAGGCTGCAGCGTTGCGGAGGCCGCTTCCACCCAACGCCAATGCGCTTAGAACAAGCCTAGCTCTTGAGGTAGAGAAGGGCACCTGAACTGGAAGGTCCGTGGTTGCCTTCTAGGAACCACAATATCAGAGGTTGACAGGTGGCGTAGAGGAGACTAGATATTAAGAATTCACACTCCCGCTTCTAGTAAAAGCTACAAGAATATCCCCAGCTGCGCTCCAAGCTTCCAAGAGGAACTGCACCCCAAAGGGTAAGGGGACGAAGAAGAAAGAAGGACAATGCTAATGAGACTGCAAAAGGAAAAGGAAATAAGCTGCCTGGGACAATTTTCATCGTCAACCCGACGACGAGTCTTATCTCTTTTTAGTAGCTGCTTTCAATGGGTTTTGAAATGCGATCCTTTGCTTCTCTGCAGCACCAGCGGGTCACGCTTCCAGAGGCTGGCGCTCACTGGAGACTTTTTCTAAAGATGAAGGAAGGAGAGGGGCAGAATGCTGCATTTTGCAGTGTCATTTAACCCTGACCTCAGCACCTCCCACCCTTTGACGACCCCACCAGGGAGTGCCCTGACCTTGCAAACCACTCTCTGTCACCTGCTCTGTTCCTTTTTAAATGATTTTTTATCAGGGTGTGTATTACAGAGGCTTGTTGAGAGGTGGTCTGTGTGTTCCCAAGTGGAGGAGGAAGATTGTCTCATTAGGAGGTTGGTTACCAATCCCATAAGGCTTGTGGTGGAACCTGGATGTATGAAAGACTCTATAGAAAAGTCTATATAGGGATGTTAGTTACTTGAGAGGGTATTTTTCCAAGGAAATAGTATTTGAGCACATGCAGAAAGACAATGTTACACTCCTTTCCTACTTCCTATTTGCTCCTTTTAATGCATTCATTTGGGAATGAGGATGTAATATTAAGCAATAACATTTTGAGAATCTACCCACTTATTAGTAGGCCAACTAGACTTCTGTTAAATATGCTCTCAGGCCCACACTTGGATATTACTGGAATTTATTATCCTGGGAAGCTCAGTTTGCCAGGCCAAGATCTATGCCTTTTTTATACTTTGAGTAGGCACAAGTAGCTTGAGGGTTTTTCAAAAGCATTCTAAAAGGAATGTAGCACAATGATTTTATTACAGATGCATATGAGAGAGGCAGGGCTGCTGGGTGTTCCTGCATGACTGCCATCACCAAAATGATAGATGATAGATAGATAGATAGATAGATAGATAGATAGATAGATAGATAGATAGATGATAGATAGATAGATAGATAGATAGATAGATAGATAGATAGATAGATAGATAGATAATCATACCAAAAGCAACAGAATCATCCAGGATAAACTTCCAGTTGGCAAGAAGACATTCTTTGTTTCTTAGGCCTCTTTCTCCTCCCATGGGGTTGGGGTAGGTGGTGGGTGTGAGGACTGTGGAAAGATGTGGTAAGAGCATGAACTCTTAAGGAATAAGGACATTTAACTCAGACTGTTGCCATGGATTTTGGACTTCCTTTAACGTTTCTCCACATATCTTCCTGCTCCATGTGTCTTCCAATTTAGCCCCATATATTCTGCAGAACTGAAGCACAATGACACAGCTGCAGAGTCCTGATGGAGGCTTGCTCAAGAGAACAGCTGTTAATCATATGTTTGCTGTATTTCCCACTTGTTTCCTTTTACTTCCTTCCCTTACCCTGTCCTTGAACCAGTGTTCCCATCTTCCTATGAAGGGTTAGTGATTTCCAGTAATAATAGCACTATGCAGAACATGGGAGGAGGGTTGGATTTAACAGCTGCCTAGGAAGTCCTATAGATTTAAAGCAGACTTTTTCTCTTATCCTATCTTGCTGCATAAAATAATAAGTAAACATCCTAATATCTCCCTATGTGTTCTATGTAATTGTCTCATCTTTTACAGCATAGTAGAATCAATCCAAGTGCAAAATAACATTGATCAGAGTTGAAAGGACAGCTGTACCACTTGTGTGCATTATTTGGAAACTGGTGGTGTACTTGGCTAATGAAAGCTCACCATTTGGCATCATCTCCACATGATACATTAGGAGATATTTTTATTTAAGCAAACTTTAATATAAATTACCATCATTGTGAAGCTGAGTAATTCAAGGCACTGCAAAAACATGAGAGGTTTTTTGTTTGTTTGTTTGTGTGTGTGTGTGTGTGTGTGTGTGTGTTTATTAAGGAAAAAAAAGCAAAGCAGCAAACAAGCCCTTGGCAGTTTGATGAATGAGCAGGTGCAATGCACCATTTGAAATGTAACTTGAGGTGAGGTTCCATCTAATTCACTAGAGAATGGACTGCTCATTGCCTAGAAAATTCAAGTGATTTTTTTCTCTTTCTGAGATCTGCAAGTTTAGAAATAAAAACATGATAGCATACAGTAGGTTAAATTGTGACCATCTCATAATCATTTATCTATCTAAACCTGTTGAAGTGAGCAGCATTGTTCATGCATTCATATTTGTATCTAAAATGTATTGTTGCTATGTGGTACCAGTTGCATCTCCTAATTCTATAAGAAATGCAGACCCTAGATGAGTAATTGATTTATCTAACGCCATAGAAGAAAAGAATTGCAGACATAGTGTTAGGCACCTTACTTGTTGCTATTGTTAAGACCTGTCAAGTCAGTTCTGACCCATAGCAACTGTATAGGGTTTCCAAAGAGTGACTGGTGAGCTTGAACTGCCAACCTTGTGGTTCAAGCCGACTTTGCAGTCGAGCACTTTTACCCAAACTGGCACACCAGGACATAATTTCACTTAATGTTCCCAGCACCCTAGTAAAGTAGACATTACTAGATTTCATTTACATATGAAGAGATTAATATTCAGAGAGGTTAAGTAAAATGAACAAAGTTATACTGCATGTTTGAGGAAGAGTCAGGATTGAGAGACCAGTTTTCCTCATAACAGAGTCAGTGCTTTTGCAATGTGTCATGCTGCTTTTAAATGAACCATTCTCTGCAGCTCACTGGGCCTATCCCCCCACCCCCCATCAGTAAATCAAAGGAGCTCTGGTAGTATAAAGGAGTTATGAGTTCAAATCCACCAGCTGATACGTGGAAGAAAGATAAGGATTTCTGCTCCTGAAAAGATTTATAGCCTCGGACACCAAATGTAGGGTCGCTATGAGTTTGAACCAGCTCAAAGGCATACAATCAGTGCCATCAGTAAATCAAAGATTTCATTATTCTTTGAGTTTTACCTCACTCATAATGTTTTAATCTCCCAGAGTTCTTCTTCAGAGGCAAGTCTCTCTTCTTTTTAAAAAATGTAGTCTATTCTACTCCAATCTCCTACAAATAATGACTTGCCAATGATTTCATGGCCAAGGAAGAACTTCATCAATAAGAAAGTCCTAATCCCAAACCTTGTTATCTCTGGAGAACAGAGTATAGAAGTGGCCTTCATCATTTGCTTTGAAATTTGAAAAACAAACAAACA
>NW_006408609.1:843065-858432 GCF_000296735.1 Chrysochloris asiatica
ATAGGAATAAAAAAGTATAATCCACTACAATTTGATGAACTTGACCTATGCTTGTGGATGCAGTAGGGCAAAGGAGGGAACAAATCTTTACAGTGAGGATCATTCCCACCCCTTGATACACAGGGTTGACAAAGATAGGCAACTTGGACATTGGCTACCCAAATGGGGAGGCTACAAAGGCAAGAAGTGACTGGCTTACAAGCTTTCAATGGGGAATCGAGTTCCAAAGGGTATGGGGAAAGGTAGAATCTCCATTGAGTGGTTTCCAACCTGTCTGGATGGGGCTGATGAAAGGTGATGGGGTTCAATAGGAAATTATTTCTATAAGGACTGACTGTGAGTGTTGGAAAGGTAAAGCCAGACATTTTGGAACAAAAGAAGGAGAGTGGTTGATTTTGCAATCCAGGAGTGGAGGTCCCAGGAACCATCAAGGGAGAAAAGCGAAGTGTGTGACCCTATCCAGTGAAGCAGTGATGCCAGAGATGGAGGCAGAGACAATGACATGGACAGAAGGAGCGGCTGGGGTCTCTAGACTCATGGAGGGAGGGGAACCTCATGCTGGTGGTCAGGGGGTGGGCATGTGAGGTTTGGTTATTTGATGATGCACGCAGGGGATGGTAATCATTGCAATGAAATGAAATATGATAGGATGAATATAAAGATAATGTTCTCCCATGTAAACAGCTATCACATAATTCAAAATAAAAACTTAAAAAAAAAAGTGTCATGCCCTTCCTGAACCATAGCATCTGCCTGAGTATTCCAATTTATTCACCTCTGTAATACTGACTCACTAGTAATTTAATTGAACTTTTATTTGGGGATTAAGAGGAGTAAGCTAACATTTATTGAGTTCTTTCTCTTTAAAACAATTAGCTGTTCATTATAATTTTATATTTGCTCATTATATATCCATATGTAGGCTTTATTCTTGTCTCATTATGATAGTCACCTAGATATTATAACATATATCTAAATTTTAATGATGAACCAACATTTTATACATCTAGTCCATAAATTTCTCCTGGTTGCCATACCTATAATTTCTTGAAAATTTTCCTTCTTTTTTCCATTCCATTTTCCATTAACTTTTTGAATCCTCATATATCCAAAGGGCTCCTTGACATCTATGACACCATAGGATAAGCATTCAAACAATATAGGTTTGAACCACACGGTCGGTGGTTCAAACTTATCAGCTGCCCCTTGGAAGGCCTTTACAGGGTCACTATGAGTCGGAACCAACTTGATGACACTTAACAAAAACAACTTTACATCAACAACTAGAGATGCATCCCAAATACCATAAAGAGAAATATCTTAGCAGAAATCCATAAAGCCGTATGCATCATCTTTACTTTCAAATTTGCTCTTTTATTTCCATTTCCAAGTCATAAGCAGCACCCTATGAATCCAAAGAATTTAATGCTTGACTTATCCTAACTGTCTCATTCTTTATGTCCAAGTGGTGGGGAAAATGTTGGTTATTTGATTTTTCATAAGCCTAGTTTATTCTCCCCACAGAACTGCTTGCAGTTCAGACTTCCACCTCCATTTTTGTACTACATGATTCCATGATGTCTAAATTTATCTTTCTAAAGCATAAATAATCTGCTTGTTTCTTATAAAAGGAGTTCTGGTAGCATAGTGGTTATGAATCAGGCTGCGAACCTCAAGGTCAGCTATTCGAAAACACTAGATGTTCCACGGGAGAAAGATGAGGCTTTCTGTCCCGTAAAGATTTACAGCCTTGGAAATCCTGTACAGGGTCGCTATGAGTTGGAACAGACTCCATGGCACATAACCACCACCACCATTCCTTATAAATGCTTTTAGCTAAATTGTAAAGTCTAAACTGCTTGTAATGGAATTCAAGATAATTTTTGGTGTAGACTCTAACTCTAAATCATTTTTTTTTTGCCCATGACTGTGTGAATTTACATGAATTTTCTCAAGTATGCAGCAAGTTATATTCCTTTTTGTTTTTTTATTTATTTACTAGTCCTCTTTCCAGGCTGCTTTTCATTTTCTTGTTCCTTCAGTGATCTTTAGAAACCTTAAAAGCAGGGTAATCTCCTCTGTGAATCTTTCATGCTAAGCAAATGTATTTAAACAGTTTTCTAATTCTTTCTTAATAATATCTCCAGAACCTGTTGCACTCATTATTAATATCTTCCAAAAGAGTATAAATTTTTGAAGTTGTATTTTTCAAACTTTGCTTTTGAACCAGTAAAACCTAAGAATCAATTAAAATAACAGCAATACAAGTTGCCCAAACCTACACTAGATTTACTACATTGGAATCTGAGGGCGGACACATGGTATATACGTTTTCACAAATTCTATGTGTTAATAGACACATTCAGTTTTATGAAAATAAATGGTTGCTCCCCAATTTAGCCAGGCAAAAAGGAAGGCTAATTTGGTAATTGGGGGAAAAGATATTTGGATGACTTTGGAGGTGTGATTGAAATTTGTGTGCATGCCTTCTTGAATGAATGTGCTTCAAAGAAAGATAGGATCACAGAGTGCAGTAAGTTAAACAAAGTCAGTGAATCATGCTCTTTGAAACAACAGAGACTTGAATCAACAAAGTCACATTTATGAACATCAGAATGTCTTATGATAACATATGAAGATGACCTTTAGAGTTCAGATATTGTTGTGCATGGTAGTGGAGTTTGGTTGATTTTGTGGGTTTTTTTGTTGTTGTTGTTGTTTGTATCCTGAAATAGTTTTGGTCAAAGAGACATAGCAGAAAAATGCTTATGAGTTATCATCTGAATGAAATAATGTTGTTGTTAGGTGCCTATGAGTGGGTTTCTGAGGCTATACAACTTTACAGGAACAGAAAACCTCAACTTTTCTCCCAAGAAGCAACTGGTGTGTTAGCAGTCCAGTGCTTATCCTACAAAGCCATCAACACCACTGATTAAATAATAACATATGAACAATAAAATGTAAACCCTCTGTGCATCCTTCCAAATTGCATCTCACTCCAGGACATAACTGGTATTATAACTTTGCTACTGTGTTCCCCCGCATTTCCTCTTGTTTATATAATCTACATTTATACTTCTAAATCATATATTGTACTAAAGATTGAAATAGTAGCAAAAATTATAACATGCTATGTGTATATTGTAAATACTGTTTTTGCTATTGATCCAGATTGATAAGACAACTCTTCTCCACTGATTTTCATTGTCTTTTCTATTGTTAGTAAGCATTTCTAATTCCCAGATATAAAAAAAACAGTGTAATGATTTTTTGCACATGCTTTGCTGTGCACATGTGCAACACTTTTAAAGGTATATGCCTGGGACTGAAATTTCCTAATAATGTAAAATATTTGGTTTCACTGTCTTTAGATAAGGCTTAGTTACCCTATGCATTGTTTGTAGTATTTGCTATTAGAAGTTCATTTGTGAGTTACTGTCTATTTGCATCAGTATTTAATATTGTCACACCTTAGTTTTACTAATTGAATAGTTTTGATTTGCCTTCTATTACTATTGGTGCGAGTCCTGGTGTGGTGCTATAGATTAATATGCTGGACTGCAAAGTCAGTTTGAACTGCAAGGTCAGCAGTTCAAGCTCACCAGCAGTTCCTTGGAAACCCTATACAGGGTCACTATGGGTCGGAACTGACTTTATTTTTAGTGGTGTACAATGGTGTTCTTTAATAAACAAACAAAAAAATTATAATATGTTCCACTAAAATTTATATACAAACACACACATATGTATATTATGGCTTGTTATTTTAATAGATTCTTTTGGAAACCATTCCTATGGGACAGTGATGAAATATTTTTGTATGTTTTCTCCTACAAGTTTTTAAATTTTACATGTTTGCATGCAGATCTAGTAAATTATCTGATAGTGGTTTTTCTCTTGTGTTCAGAAATGCTATGATTATTATGTATGAGTTGTTTATCTGTGGGAGGACTGTCACTCCCTTTTTGCTTCTAAGACATTACATCTGTCTTGATTTGAGACATTTTTTTTCTGGTTATAGAATCCTATTTGGTTTGTGGATAGTCATTTCACTGTATCATCACAATTTTAAAGAACCAGAATTAAAAGTATTAATTAAAACTTTAACTAAATTGGATTTATATTCATCCAGAATTAAAGACCAATGATTTTTATGACAAACTATATAATCTTTTCAAATGACATGTGAATTGTTCATCTGTAATGAGTCCTTAACTATGTCTAGCATCATTTACTTCAGTGTTAGTTCTTAATAGAGAATATTAATGAATATCCCAAAGATACATTTTCCTTCTTTATAGGATCTTTGCAATTTTGAACCTTAGAAATTAACTTCAAAAGATGGATGGAAGAATCACATCTCACTCTAGGAGTAAAGCATGAGTGACTATTTGGCAAGTGAATGATGACTCAGAGGCAGAACAGTTCAGCAGAACAGCCAGCAGCTTCTGATCAATGCACTCTAAAATATTAACCCAACCATAAAAGTTGAGAAAGGAAATCATTGCAGTGCACTGAACATATTACATTAAATTTTTTACTTGAACATGAAATAGGAAAATTGTAAAGCTTCACTCACTTATATACAGCCACAGAAGTATATTCTATAGGATGTTGCTTAACTTTTAACAGTAAAAAACAAAATATCACACAAATTTGATTTATGCTAAGCATGCCTTAGATTATTTAAATATTAAGCAGAGGAAAGTTTAAGAATGGTCTGATTTAACCAATAACAGAATCATGTACTCATATTTACAAGCTTTCCTGGAAAAAATGAACAATTAAATCTTCACATACAATACAAACTATAGTTGACTACTAATTTAAATTTATTGATTTTTTTTTTTTTTTGCCACAAGTGTATGAATTGTTTTTGTAAATGAACAAATTCATGTTGTGTCTTTACTTATTCAATCTTTCATCCCTCATATGTATTTAGGACTTCTGGTGTGGCGCAGGACTACAGGTTGGTTTGAACCACAAGTTCGGCAATTCAAACTCACACTGGGTCCATAAGAGTCAGAACTGACTCAACAACATTAAACAACAACATATCTATTTAAGTCTGAATTTATTATTATAATGTGCTTCCGTGAAGACTCTGGCCTTTCAAACTACTTTCCACATTCCCATAGAAATAGCCTGCCTCATGGTACATGGAACACTTTACTATCCCTCAACACAGCAACTTTTTTCCCCCTCACTCAGTGCCTCTACCCTTTCCTGTCTTTCTTCCATATGCCTATCCAGTGCAATAATAATTTCACACTTGAAAATACAATTTAATTACCATACTCTTTGGGAAAACATTTCTAGTTATCGCATTGAAATTCATCTCTTCTTTATGTGTTTCAACAGGAATTGTTGTTGTTGTTAAGTACCCATGAGTTGGTTCTGACTCATAGTGATCTCATGCACAAAAGAACAAAACATTGCCCTATGCCGCACCATCCTCACACCGGCTATGCTCAAGCCCATTGCTGCTATGGCTATGTCAATCCATCTCACTGGGGGTATGCTTTTTTATGACCCTTCACTTTATCAAGCATGATGTCCTTCTCTAGGAACCATTCCCTCCTAATGACATGTCCAATTCAGGCACCCCTTAGTTCTCAAACTTGCTTTTGAACACTTTAAAGAGGTCTTAGGTCACAGGTTGGCTTAATGCAATATATTGTATGATTTCTTGACTACTGCTTCCATGAGTGTTGATTGTGAATCCAAGAAAAATGAAGTCTTTGACAACTTTAGTCTTTTTTCTGTTTACCATGATGTTATTTATTGCTCTGTGATGTTATCTGTTGTTTTGTTTACATTGAGATACAATCATCCTGTAATCCTTGATCTTCATCAGCAAGTATTTTAAGTTCTCTTCACTACCAGAAACAAAGTTGTATCATCTTCATATTGCATGTTGTTATGAGTCTTTCTCCAAGTCTGATGCCATGTTCTTCTTCATATCATCCAGTTTCTCAGATTATTTGTTCATCATACAGATTGAATAAGTATGGTGAAAGAATATAACCCTGGAGCACACATTTCCTGATTTTAAACCATTCAGTATCTCCTTGTTCTGTTTGAAGACCATCTCTTGGTCTATGTAGAGTTTTCTCATGAGCACGATGAAGTGTTCTGGAATACCCATTCTTTACCATGCTACTCTTAGCTATTTATGAACCACACAGTGGAAAGTCTTTGAATAGTCAATAAAGCACAAGTAAAGCACAAGTAAATACCTTTCTGGTATCCTCTGCTTTCAGACAAGATGCATGCTACATCAGCAATAATATCCATACTTTCACATCCTCTCCTGAATCCTGCTTGAATTTTTGGCAGTTCCCTGATGTACTGTTGCAGCCATTTTAAAATTATCTCCAGAAAATTTCCACTTGAATGTGATAGTAATGATACTGTTCCATGATTTCCACGTACTGTTGGGTCACCTCTCTTTGCTATCAACACAAATGTGGATCTCATGTAGATCAATAAGAATTCTTGTTGTTGTTTTTGTTAGGTGCCATCAAGTCAGTATGGACTCATAGCGAACATATGTACAACAGAATGAAACATTGCCCGATCCTGGGCCAACCTCACAATTGTTGTGAGGGCCAACCTCACAATAACAATTGTTGTTGTTGTTATGTGCCG
This sequence comes from Chrysochloris asiatica, assembly GCF_000296735.1. Lineage (NCBI taxonomy): Eukaryota > Metazoa > Chordata > Mammalia > Afrosoricida > Chrysochloridae > Chrysochloris > Chrysochloris asiatica. The sequence continues at coordinate 849,717 of NW_006408609.1, forward strand.
TGGAGTTGGTTCTGACTCATAGTGACCCTGTACAGGGTTTCTTAGGCTGTAAATCTTTACGGGAGCAGAAAGTCTCATCTTTCTCCCGTGGAACAGCTGGTAGTTTCGAACTGCTGACCTTGAGGCTCGCAGCCCGATTCGTAACCACTATGCTACCAGAGCTCCTCAGTATGGACTCATAGCGAACAGAATGAAACACTGCCCAATCCTGGGCCAACCTCAAAATTGTTGTGAGGGCCAACCTCACAATAACAATTAGCACTTACTTATATTGCTCTTTAGGATGAACAATATTTGTGTGCCAGTGTTAATGGGTCTGTCAGTAGTAGGATAAAGATGGTGAATATTTGTTTAATGTATCTCTCTAAGCCTTCACTAGTCAGTACTGTAACCATAAGTTGTATATGACTTGAATACTTAGACTATGATTAGCACAATTGAGGAAATAAGTTTCTAGTTATATTTAAATTTATTTACTTTAAAGTTCAATTTAAATGGCCACATAATAAGTGGCTACCTCTTAGAGCACATACAGAATATTTCTATTATTACATAATATTCTTTTGAATAGTGTTGGTAAGGGTAACCTCCCAGTAAATTTGGAAAAATTAAAGAATTAATAAATAGATGAATTTCACAGTAAATAATAGAACCAATCCATTTGATTTCCAATAGGCAGATGTTACTGAATTCTATTATACTTATAATCCTGTTAGTAAGGGCTGTTGTTGTTAAAGTGCCATCAAGTTGATAAAGATTCATAATGACTTTATGTACAACAGAAGGAAGCACTGCCCCGTCCTGCACCATTCTCATAATTGTTGTTAAGTTTGAGTCCATTCTTGCTGTCATGGTGCCAATCCATCCTGTTGAGAGTCTTTCTCTTTTTTGCTGACCCTCCACTTTACCTAGCATGATGTCCTTTTCATGATGTCCTTTTCCAGGGGCTGGTCCCTTCTGACAATATGCCCAAAGTATGAGAGAGGAAGTCTCACCATCCTGGTTTCCAAGGAGAATTCTGGTTGTATTTCTTCAACAGATTTGTTTGTTCTTCTAACAGTACATGCTACTTTTGATATACTTCTTCCAACACTATATCTCAATGCATCAATTCTTCTAAGGTCTTCCTTATCCACTGTCCAACTTTCACATGCGTTGTTCTTAAGTACCGTGCTCATAGTGACCCTGCACAGGGTTTCCGAGGCTGTAAATCTTTATGGGAGCAGAATGCCTCATCTTTCTCCCGTGGAACCACTGGTAGTTTTGAACTGCTGGTAGTTTTGGCAGCCTAATGCATAACCACTGCGCTACCAGAGCTGCCTATGAGGCTATTAAAAATGCCATGGCTTGGGTTAGGTGTATTTTAGTCCTCAAATCGAGATTTTTGCTCTTTCATAAGGGTAGTTATGCAAATTTAGAAACTTATCATGTCCTGAGAAAAAAATAGATTAGTTAAGCTTGACCAAGAAGGTAATGGCAATTTACAAAATAGCAAGGAAACAAATGAGAATAATACATTTAAAATGATCTTTTTTAATTTACTAGAAAATTAAAGGGACTAAAGGTGATCTTTGTTGAATTTCTTAGATATTTATCTAAGACATGTTTATCTAAGATAGCAGTATACCACAATTTGGCATTCATGATACATACATAGAAGGAATGCTATTAGGTCTGTTATAAAAATTCCATCATTTAAGAATTGGATTTCTTCATAATAGGAAGTATGCTAGCTCACTCTTTTCCTAATACATAGTTTAATTAGGTAAATACTTATTTTGCTTATTTTTGTTTGGGCATCTTCATCCCATAGAAAAATATCAATTATTTCAATGTAGTCTCCCAGTGCTTTTTAAATTATTTGTAAATACAGACCAACAAAACAGTTCTTAGGCTACTAATATTATTAGGCTTGTAACAAACCAAAAGATATTTAATGGAAAATGAGTGTATATTCAATGCATCTACTCTATGGGATACATTAGACTAAACAACCATATTCAATACAGAACTAACCTGAAAAATAAGCATTGTATGTTTTTAGATATAACAGCTGGTAAGGTATGATATGATGGAGGTTTTGGAATGAAAAAACTGCATAACTGGATGCATTGAAGTAGATATAAAACCCCAGGAGAGCTTTCTATTGGGGCTGATACAAGTGGACAATATGGCAGTGCCTTGGCCACCTGTACCTGCAAACTGGCAGATCAAATACTAACAAGATCAAACAGGAATAGCCTAGTGACAGAAATGTATGCAGATATGGTGAATTGCAGATTATAGAACATCTGCTCCTTTGCCTTGGAGGTCAGATATGTACAAGGAGGGGTCTTGTTGTAGTGATGGTGAGAACACTAATTGTTCTTGGTATTGGAATTATAGAAGCAACAGTTCAAGCCTCCTATTTTATGCTTCATTCCATTATTCCCTTAGTGTAATGACTTGCTTTCTGATTTTAATATTGTTTAAATCTCTCCTCCTATTTTCATTAGGTTTTCTATGTAGAGGCAATTTGGAGGACCCTTGCTCTTAAGGTACTTGTAAATTTCCTTGGAATTCACTCTTTTTTTAGATAAGACTATTTATGTACGGATTCCTGGTGTAGTGCTGGAGGATCAGTATTGCACTTCGAACCACAAGTTTGGCAGTTCAAACCCGCCAGATACTCTTGGAAACGCTATGCCGGGTCACTAGGTGTCAGAATAGACTCAATGGCACGTAACAATAACAGCAATATTCATGCACCATACAGAAGGCCTAACAAATGATTTTTATTTATTTATTTATTTAGTCTTGTTCTTTTTATCCTGTTGCCTATGGTTGCAGTTAGTTTACATGTAACTAAGTTAAATTTAATAAGCTCAAAAGTCTGCAAGGAAGATACTACAGTTATTAGTTCATTATAATAATATTAAAACTAGCCAAATTAGCCAGTTATTCTTATTTATAACAATGACAACTTATGTGTGTAATTTGCATCTCTGATGATTTAATATTGTCAACACTAGCTGCATTTTTGTCTTGATATGAGCGGTGTGAGATAATTTGGGTGTATGAGAAACTGCTAGCAAAGTGTTCTCAGGAACTGATTGCTTGGGCATAAGGTAGGGTAGAGAGACCAAGAAAGAATTTTCTTATTTGAATTATTTTCTAGAGTTGTTGTTAGATGCTGCTGAGTCAGTTCTAACTCATAGTGATCCCAGCACAACAGAGAATAAAAACCTGTTTGGTCCTGAATCAGCCTCAAGTCATTGCTATGTGTAAGCCTCTTATTGGCAGCCAATGGTTCAATCCATCTTGTTGAGTCTCTTCCTCTTTTATCTCACCCTCTATTTTAGCAAGCATTATGCCTTTCTCCAAGAACTGGTCCTTCCTGAAATAATGTTCAGAATACTTGAGTCAAATCACATCAGCCTCACTTCAAAGGAACATTCTGGCTACATTTCCAAGACAAATTTGTTTATTCTAGCATTCCGTGGTATATTCAGTATTCTCTGCCAATGTCATAATTCAAATGTATCAATTTTTTCCCTCTTCCTTATTGTCTATCTTTCATATGCATATTAAGTGATTGGATATATTGTCAGTGGCTTGGATCTGATGAACTTTAGTCCTCAAGCTGACACATTTGCTTTTCAAACACTTTAAAGAGGTGTTTTCAGCAGATTTGCCTAATGGAATATGTCATTTGATTTCTTGACTGCTGATTACGTGGGCGTTGATGGTGGATCAAAGTAAATAGAAATCCTTGATGACTTCAATATTTTCTCCTTTGATTATGATGTCCCTTACTGATGCAGTTGTAAGGGTATTTGTTTGCTTTATATTGAGGTGTAATCCTTACAGAGGGCTATATGTAGTCTTTGATCTTATCAGTAAGTGCTTTAAATCTTACTCAAGCAAGGTTGTGTCATCTCTTACAATTGCTGTTGTTAAGTGCTGTTGATTTCAACTCTTAGAGACCCTATATAGGGTTTTTCAGGAGTGGCTGCTGGGTTTCAACTGGTGACCTTACAGCTAGTGACCCAGTGCTCATCCTACAGCATCACACAGAACTATGTTGTTGTATGCCAATAAGTCATTTCTGACCCATAACAACCCTGAGCTTGAACCACCAACCTTGTAATTCAAATGACTTTGCTGTCCAGTGCATTAACCCACAGTGCCACACCAAGACTCCAAACAGACCTATAGCGCCAGCTAATACACTAGTGAAAGTAGATTTTAGTTTGCCTTAGGTTGCCTTAATAGTTATATTAGGCCTTTGCAAGAATGAAAAGAGTTCATTTTCTAGTCTATAAAACTTTTGAAGAATTTCTGTATTCCAGGTATTTCACACCATCCTATCATTTTTCCATTAGAGCCCTTCAACCTTCCTAGAGGGAAAAAGAATGCAGGGAAGGGAGGATGAAGAAGACATTCAGCTATGTGCCTCTGTGTTACTCCTTCTATCACAGGACGTTTCCCCTCTAGTTCCTATAACTTATCCTTGATTTATTTTGGCATTATCTTTTTTATCACTTATTGCTATCAGTTGGGATTGGCTTGACAGCACTTAACAACAACAACAAAAATTCTCCCAGAATGTGCTAAGTATCTGATTTGAACAAGTCACAATTCAATGCAACAAACATGTATTAAATATCAGTCTCCATCAGGCTAGGCAGGTTTTCTAGGTTGAGGCAATTTGGAAATCACTTATATTCAAAAGGTGTTAAACATTTAAAGACCTTAATTGAATATATGTAATATCCACCCTTAGTAAAATCCACCAGGTTACATTGCATAAGCATCAATGGGATTATATATCGATGTTGTTGTTAGGTGTTATTGAGTCAGCACCCTATGCACAACAGAACGAAACAATAAACACTGACTGGTACCACACCAAGACCCAAACCATTACTTAGTCTGAACCCATTGCAACCACCACTGTTCTAATCCATCTATTTTGGGGGGTTTTCCTTTTTTTCTCTGACCCTCCACTCTAGCAAACATAATATCCTTCTGCAGGGATTGGTCCCTCCTGATAATGTCTCCCAAGTCTGAAGTGTAAGAGAAAAGTCAGACCATCCTGGCTTCCAAGAAGCATCTGGCTGTACTTCTTCTAACACAGATGCTTTGTTCATTTGGCTGTCCAGAAGCATAAGCATCAATAGCATTGTATATATATGTGTGTGTGTTCCCTGCTTATAAACTCCTGTGTCACAAAAATCATTGTTTTCTTCTCTCCAGATCAAATCCTTTTCTTTGGGGCCACCATTCATGAGTTCTCCTTTTTCACATACAAGGGGGCTTCAAAGTTTGTGGAAGTCCCTTTAAACCTAGACCTTAACTAGCTGCTTTATTTTGTTAATTATTTCCAAGCTAAAAACAAAGAAAAATATCTTATACATTTATCATAATTATGTCTTTTCTTGTTAAGTGGTCCCTTGGTATCCTGTTTCCAAGTCACCATAAAGATGGATGTTTCCCCTTTTAAAATTAAAATTCTTCAGACAGTCTTTCCTATGTTCTCTCCAGTTAGAAAACCCTTAACCAATGACATATTTATACAACCTTATATAGGGTCACTATGAGAGCCAGAACCAACTCCATGGCACTTAACAAGTCTGATATCATTTATATTTTTCTGATTTAAAAATGATAAAATCTATACTAATCTTCAGAGCTCATCTTACTTAAAATTTCTGAAATATTTGAAAGATAGCTTAGTAACTTTCAAGACATATGTATTTTCTCATTCTCTCCCAGCCCCGCTTTTTAACCTTTCCCCTTTGTTTGCTGCCTTCTTCTCTAGCAGTCCCTCTAGACCCTAAAACCAAACCATTTTATTGTTGAGTAGATGTCAACTCCCTGTGACTCCCCAGTAGAATTGCTGGTGACTCCTCAGTAGAATTATTCCATAGGTTTTTTTGTTGTTTTGTTATGGATTCTTCATTAGAGCAGATCACCAAGGCATTTGTAAGCAGTGCCACTGTGCAAGTTAAAATTTCTAACCATTAGGTTAATAGTTCAATGCAAACTATTCATGTCACCCAGGATTCTCACCTGTTCCTTAAAACATGTGTGTTCTCCACGTTCCACCACTCGGATATTTGAGCCCATTGTGGTTGCCACTATGTCAGTACATCTTGAGGGTCTTCCTTCCTCTTTTTCACTAACCCTCAACTTTACCAAGCATAATGTCCTTATCCAGCTATTGGTACTTCCAGACAACATGCCAAAAGTACAAGAAACAATGTCTCACCATCCTCAGTTCCAGGGAGGAAAGTGTCCATACTTCTAACAAAATTAATGTGTTAGTTCTTTTGGCAGTCCATGGCATATTCAATGTTCTTCAAAAACACCATAATTCAAAAGAATTGATTCTTCTCCAGTTGTCCTTATTCATTGTCTATCTTTTGCATATAAATGAAAGTGATTTAAAATACAATGGCTTGGGTCAGATATGCCTTCATCCTCAAAGCTGCATCATTGTTCTTTAACAATTTAAGGACATCTTTTGCAACAGCTTTGGCTAATATAATATGTTGATTAATTTCTTTACCACTGCTTCCTAGAGTGTTAATTATAGATCCAAGAAAAATGAAATATTTGACTTCAATCTTAGCTCTATTTATCAAGGATGATATTTATTCCTTTTGTCTTTGATCTTCATCAGTAAGTACTTTAAGTCCTTTTCCCTTTCAAATGAGCAAGATTGTGTCATCTGAATATCATAGTTTAGTAGATGGATCTTCCAATCCTGATACCACATTCTTTTTCATATAATGTAGTTTCTCATATTATTTGCTCAGCAGATAGATTGAATAAATATGGTAAAAGGATACAACCCTGACACACACCTTTCCTGATTTTAAACCATTCAGTTTCCTTTGTTTTGGTAGAAATATTGTCTCTTGGTCAATGCATAGGTTCGTCAAGAGCACAAGTAAGTGTTCTGGAATTCCCATTCCTTTCAATGTTAACTGTAGTCATTATGGTTGTGATAAAATACCTTTCATAAAAAATATTTGTTTTAGAATAAAATGCTGGAAGAGTTCCACATTAGAAGATAGATTTTAAAAATCCATAGTTTGTTTGGATATAAATCATAACGTCACCAGAATGCTTATATCATAATTTGAGTATTCATACCTTTCAGGAAGTTATCTTAAATAGCAGTTCATTTCTCTAATCATTTATTTTCAAAACCTCAAATTTTAAAACATTACATCTTATATAAAATGAGCCATATTCTTTTTGTTGTCTCTTCAAGATGAGGTAAGCAGTAAATGGATAGATGGATGGATGAAAGAATGGAAAGCATAAAACAGAATTTTTTTATAAAGCTGTTTTATACAAAATCCTAAAATGAATTAACACAACAAGATACTCCACTGTCTTTAGGAATAAGAAAAAATAACAACTTGTTTTTAGCTTTCCTTTATAATAAAGTTCTAGTTTGGTTATAAAGTTTTACATTCTGTTTCCAGTGAAATAAAGAATAAAAGAACAAACTGGCTTGACTTTAAGCTAATTGTATACACTTTGTGTATATAGCTGGCATGGTGCTGCATGATAATGCACTGAACCACAAGGTTGGATTGAACTGCAAGGTCATCGGTTCTAACCCTACCAGCTGCTCCTCAGAAACACTATACAGGGTCAGTATGAGTCGGAACTGACTCAAGGGCACTTAACAAAAACAATCATAGTCCTAATAGTTTTTAATGGATTAATTTCTTTCTTTGAAATTGTAATGGCTATGAGTCAGAACAGACTCCATGGCACATAACCACCACCACCACCACCAATATGTCCAAAAAGGTGAAGTGACAAGACATTTGTTGAGCCCTTGCTATTTGCCTGCTCTGTGCATTTTTTTACATGATTACTTTTTTAAATCTTTCCCTACGTTTGTATGGTAGGTATTATTATAGTCATCTTGAAATATAAAGAAACAAAGACTTAGAAACACAAATAATGAAAAGTATAAGTAGATGTTGTTCTTCAAGTGCCATCAAGTCGGTTCCGACCCATAGCGACCCTGTATAGGGTTTCTGAGGAGCAGCAGGTGAGCTTGAACCATCGGACTTGCAGAACAAACCAACTTTGCAGTCCAGTGCATTAACTGACAGTGTCACACTAGACCTCCGTAGGTAGGTGTGTGGTTGTTGTATGCTGTGGAGTCAGCTTGGATTCACAGGGACTCTGTGTAGGGTTTCCAAGGCTGTAAATCTTTGAGGTTAGCAGCCCAACTACTACAACTAACCACTACTCTACCAAAGCTCTTTGTTGTTATTAAGTGCTGAGTCGGATCTGACACCTAGCAATCATGTTTAGGGTTTCTGAGAAGCAGCTGGTGAGTTTGAACTGTCAACTGTCAGTTGTTGATGTTGTTGTTATCTGCTGTGGAGTCGTTTCCAACTCATAACGACCCTGTACAGGGTTTCCGAAATCTTTAAGGGAGCAGAAAGCCTCATCTTTCTCCCGTGGAACTGTTTCGAACTGCTGACCTTGTGGTTAGCAGCCCGATTCGTAACCACTACGCTACCAGAGTGTTGCAGACCGTGTAAGACTAGTCAGAGGTTCGAGGCCCTCTAGGGCCAAGTGTAACAAATGAGGCCACTGGCAGTTAATGGCAAATTAATATTCAGTTATATATATGTTAAATTAATACACTGGAGCCTTTGACAATCCACAGATAAATGTGGTATTTTCCTAAAGC
>NW_006408609.1:859172-862359 GCF_000296735.1 Chrysochloris asiatica
CAAATTCCCTGTGCCATATCGCCACGGTTGAACATGAATGTCTTATTATACTATTACTTGTGTCAAAGTATTGTATACTACCCTGACACAATTGGTAGTTGGTAGAAATAGTTATACCAACAACCAATTGTGTTAGAGTATTATACTAAAAAGACACATTCATTAGTTCAAAGTACTGCTAGTATTGTGCTATAGGATAAGCACTGGACTGTGAACCACAAGGTGTCAGCAGTTCAAACTCACCAGCCGCTCCTCGTCACCAACCCCGCCTCCGAAGCCTTATACAGGGGCGCTATGAGTGAGAACAGATTCAACGGCACATACAGTAACAAAAATAAGCAATAGTTACAAAGAGTTAAGAATTATATTACTTTATTTTTCTTGTTTAAAAAGGAAAGACAAGCAAAGAGCCTGATTTTATGTGAGTAACTGATAATCAAGTACATTATCAGTATTTCCTTTCCTTTTCCTTTTTAATACCATGTAAGCAGTTGAAACTACCAGCTGTTCCGAGGGAGAAAGATGAGGCTTTCTGCTTCCGTAAAGATTTACAGCCTTGAAAACCCTGTGCAGGGTCATTATGAGTTGGAACCAACTTCACGGTACTTAACAATAACAACAACATCAACAAGCAGTAGTAAGGAGTCCTGGTGTGGCACTGTGGGTTAATGTGCCAGACCGCAAAGCCATTTGAAGTGCAAGGTCAGCGCTTCAAATTCACCAACCGCCCCTCAGAAACCCTATACAAGGTCACTATGGATTGGAACCAACTCAACGGCACTACACAACAACAACAATGCAGTAATGTTCTATTTAGATGTTGTATCACATTGATGCCAATGCCACTATGGAAGAAAATTATGTCCGGTACACAAAGCCAGGGCCAAGGAAGGGCAACCTGTAGTAACACCGTGGCACTAAACAGCTTCTCTGTGACTGACTAGAATGATGGTTGGACACATTACTTAAGACAAGGATGGTATGAATGGAAGATTTGCAGGCCTGCCTTTTATACTTTCAAACCAAAAGGATACAGACATAGCGCTCTTCCGGCTGAAATAGAAGGTTTGCTTGGTTATGCTTGGTCAAGAACATTATGGTTTTTATGTAGTTCATCATTTCAGAAGTTATTAAATTTTTAAATGCACTAAATCTGAGCATTTCACATGAAGGGCTCTTTTTAAGTATTTATTTTTCTCCTTAGATATCGTATTTTTGTATGGAAATGTAGGAGCATTATACTGTCCTTTAAAACAGGATTTCTTTTTTATCAACCTTTGAAAGCCAGCACCTCACACAGATTTCAGCTCCTATTAGAAACCCTATACAAGGTCATTATAGGTCAGAACTGACTCGAAGACACTGAAAAACAAATATAACTGTTAGGAGTCCTGGTGTGGCACTGTAGGATCAGTACCAAACTGCTAATTACAAGGTTGGCAGTTCAAACCCACCAGCCACTTCTTGGAAACCCTATACAGATCATTATGGACCAGGACTGACTCAATGGCATTTAACAACAACATATAATGGTTAAGAAGTCCTTGTTGTAAAATGACTTAGTGCTTGGCTGAGAACCAAAAAATGGGCAGTTTGAACTCGTTAGCCACTGTGTAGGATATAAGACCTAGCAGTCTGTTTCCATAAAAATCATAGCCTTAGGAACTGTGTAGAGCAGTTCTAGGCTATCATAGTTTATTGTTAAGTGCCATTGAGTTGGTTCCAACTCATAGAGATCCTGAATAAGGTTCTGAGGAACAGCTGGTGGGTTTGAACTGCCGAACTTGTGGTTTGCAATAGTACTTATCTTATAGCGTCACACCAGAAGTCCCTACTTTATCATATACACACAAGTATACGTTTTCTCTCTCTAACAACAGCCCCCCTACAGAACTCTAAAAAGAACAGATTATTAATTTAATTTAAACTACTCTTTAAAAAAACCCAAAATTTATAACATTAATTGCTCATGAGAATTAAATATATTTTGAATAGGTAAATACTTGAAATAATCCATGGATCTTCAGTTTGAGGAACTGTCAGGCAATTTTATATATATTTTCATTTAAATGTACAACATTTGCATATTGTTGTTGTTAAGTGCCATCCAGTCTGTTCCAACCCATAGAGACCCTGTATAGGGTTTCTGAAGGAAACAGCTGGTGAGCTTCAACCACCAACCTTGCAGTTCAAACGGCTTTGCAGTCTAGTGCATTAACCCACAGCCCCAAACCACAACATTGGCATAAGACCCTAAAATATCCATTTCATTTAAAGTTAAGTACAGAACTAAGGTGTTTTCTTAGAATAACAGATCAGAACAATAATAGAACCCAGGTTTTTCTGTCTTCAAGTAGCCCTTGGTGATGTAGTAGTTAAGCACTCAGTTATTTACCAGATGGTTTGTGGTTTGAACTCACCAGTCACTTCTGCAAGAGAAAGATGTGTTAATCTGTTCCTGTGAATATTTCAGTCTTAGAAATCCTTTGGGACAAGTCTACTCCGTTGTTTTACACTGTTACTCAACAAGAGTGGGTTTTGTTGGTTTTATCAGCCTTCAATCTCCATGCTCTCTCCACCCTACCATATCTTCTAGGTGCTGTTTTATTAGTAATAAGCGTCTATTGTTACAATGAAAAGAAAAAATTTCCATAGCTATGTTAGACAAATTTTAGTTGCAATTAGTAAAACATTCACTTTTTGGATTATTGAAGCTACTGCCATTTTGTTTTATAGTTTTTCATTCTTTTAAAATCCTATTTGTAGCCTTCATTAATTTATTAATTTAAGGACTAGGGTTAGTGTTAGTGTTAGGGGTAGAGGTTGGGCTAGGTCTAGAAGTAAGAGTTGGTCATCTTTAGAGTTATAGTTAGATTTATTTTCATTTATTTATTTATTTTCTTGAAATCTACTTATATTTCTCTTCATTTGGCAGCTCTGTAATTACATTACTCTTTTTACTTTGTGCTTTTTATTGTTACTGCAAACTGATTCTCTCTGGTTCCCTATTTTCAGTCTTGTAAATTTGTTTTCTTTTGGATACTTCTATATCTGGGTTGAGTTCTAGATGATATTGCCTTATATGTTAATCTTAGGTTGTTGTCTGCTGTTGTTTGTATCTGTCTTTTTAGTATTGTTAAGTGCCGTCGAGTCGGTTCCGACCCATAGCGACCCTGTACAGGGTTTC
>NW_006408609.1:862459-878188 GCF_000296735.1 Chrysochloris asiatica
CCGCGGAGCGGCTGGTAGTTTCGAACCGCTGACCTTAAGGTTCGCAGCCCGATTCATTTCTGTTTATCTGGAAATGCCCTAATTTTGCTATTATATATTACGGATAATTTCACTAGGTATACCTTGGTAGCACTGTATGATAGAACTTGTAAGCAGTTCAACTATACCAACTGCTTCACGTGAAAAAGATGAGGCTTTCTGCTCCCATTAATATTTACAGCTGCAGAAACTCTATACAGGATCTCTATGAGTCTGAACCCACCAGATGGTACCTAATAAAAACAACAGGATTCTTGGTTGGCAATTTTTTTTTTTCTTTCAGAATTTTATATATGTCATCCCATTGTCTTCTGCTTATGTCATTCCTGCTGAGAAATCAGAGCTAGTCTTATTAGTTCACCTCTGTAGGTAACTTTTCAATTTCCCCTAGTCGTTCTCAGGGTTCTTTCCTAGTCTTTGGTTTTGGAGAGCCTGATTATAATATGTCTTTGTGATTTTCTTTTGTGGTGTATCCTATTGGGAGTTCTTTTGTCTATTTGAATGCAAATCTTCTCATCTTTCATTATGTTAGTTAAGTTTTCAACCAGTAACTCTTTGACAATTTTGTGTGTGAGTTTTGTTTTTAAATCTCCTTTTGTTCTGAAATTCCAATCATATGCTAAATTATTCCTCTTGATAGTATCCCACATAAATCTTAAATTGTCTTCTGACTTATTTTTCTGATTCCCCTCTCCCCCAAATTTAATGTGCACACAATCACCTGGGAATCTTTTAAAGATGCAAATCTTTAAAGATAATGCAGGTAGTGTGAATCCATGAAATATTTTCTGTTTATAAATGTAATTGCGATTAAGTGCCGTCAAGTTAATTCCAACTCACAGAGACCCTGTAAAGGGTTTCTGAAGAGTGGCTGGTAAGTTTGAAGCACCAACCTTATGATTCAACCCAGTCTTTTGGTCCAGTGCTTATCCTACAATGTCTAATTGGTTATGAGTTCACATTTATAATTTGAATATTCCATTCTACATAATTAGATGAAATTTATTGGCAAAGGGTGTTACAGTGACTTGGAGCAATAATTCTCAAACTTTGTTGCACATTAGTTACCCGGGGAGCTTTGAGAAAACTCAACAACCAGGTTTTACCCTACACCAGTTAAATCATTATTACAAAAGCTTCTCAATGATTCCAAGGAAATTGCAGAAGCACGATGCTATAGGTGTGGTTCTCTGGACAGCAGCATTAGTGTGAAAGAGAAACTAATGAGCAGTGTAGTGTTAGGCCCTGCCTCGGAAATATTATAATAGTAGTTACAATTGAAAAAGATCACCAGTACATGAACATGCATTATAAAAGTAGAGGATCGGTTTAAACTGCTCTGTTTTGAAGAAACTTATTAAGTGCTCATTAACATTACATTGTTGTTGTTGTTAAGTACCATGGAGTCAGTTCTGACTCCACTCATAGTGACCCTGTACAGGGTTTCCGAGGCTGTAAATCTTTACAGGAGTAGAAAGCCTCATCTTTCTCGCACGGAACCGCTGGTAGTTTAGAACTGTCGACCTTGAGGTTAGCAGCCCGATTCGTAACGAGTACGCTACCAGAGCTCCTTATACATTGCACACATTTTGAATAAATAAATACCTGGAGGAATCTATGAATCTTCAGTTTAGGGAACTGTCAGACAGTTATATATTGAATAATTTTTGTAAGATCTATTCTCAGGGTATAAATAACAATGCAGAGATCCAGTGGAGTTTCTCAGCACCTATCTATGAAAGAGATTTTGGAACTGTAGCCAAAACAGAGAATTTAAATGCTCATTGTACTTGGCTATGATAATTAGTAATTTCATCTAAAACTGTTTTAGCATTGGAATAAAAGTGGAAATTAAATTACAGTTGAAATAACATTGCAGATTAAGTGAAGGGCAAAAACAGGTATAGATGCCAATGTAATTTCAATTTTCATGAGATTTAGCCTCTGGGTAGCATGGAAGGGTTACTGAGTTGAATGGGTTTTTTTTATTGTTTCATTCTGTTTTTATGCTTTTTTGTTTTATAGTAAGTGGATCTTATATCTCTTTCATTTATGAAAGGAGTCAGAAGAAAGGAAGTAGTTAAAATAGGGATGTAAGAATTAAGTGATGGTGATGGATATTAGCTATAATCTTAAAGAGGAAGAGTGTTTTAAGTTAGGAAGGGGAAGTTAAGCTTTGTTCATAGGTGAAACCGTATGAATATACTTATATAGGCATGGAACGTAGTTCCAGCAGTTTTATAACTCCTCAAATGAAACTGATAAGTTGGTTCCAACTCATGCTGCTGTTTTTAGGTGCCATCGAATTGGTACCGACTCATAGTGACCCTATGCACAACAGAATTAAACACTTCCTGGTCCTGTACCAACCTCACAATCGTATGCTTGAGCCTTTTTCTGCTGCCGCTGTGGAAATCCATCGGTGAAGACTGAGCCCCCACTGAATCCGCCTTATCTAGATGGATCTAGTGAAAAGAGATGTCTTTTGATTCTTAAGATTCTTATGATTCAACAGTATATAATTGTTATCATGACTAATTGCAACTGTCACAACTGTAAAGGTAGAAGTTTTGTAACAAAAATAGGGGAATAGTTAATCTTACAGTCCTGAAACAGAGGACCCTAAGACCATCAAGGGAGACGAGCATAAACAGAATGTGGGATGCTGTGACACCAGAGATGGAGGCAGAGATGAGGACATGGAGAGAGAGAGCAGCTGAAGACTCTAGACTCAAGGAAAGAGATGAACTTGGGTGGTGGCAGCCAGGAGGCAGGCTTTCAGATGAACTTGGGTGGTGGCAGCCAGGAGGCAAACAATCAATTGTTTGTTTAAATGATTATATGTTTCTAACTGTTTTTGTGTACATCCCTCCTCTCCTCCAAAAAAACAAAACAAAACAGAAAAACCCCAAAGGGAATGGAAGTAAATACTGTTGAATGATGATGCACGGAGGAGATTGTAATAATAATAATAATAAAAGTCTTGGAACTGCTGATAGCTAAGTACACAGAAGAAATGAAGCTCACTGTTTATATTACTGGCTCAATAACATATGATTATATTCAAATTGTTTCTACAAAGTATATGCTAATAAATAATACAATGACCAACCATAAGCTTTAAACATTTTAAATTTTCAGAAGCTTGGTAAATTTCTTTGAGTTCATAAGCTTTGTAAATTTGTCCAACTTAAATAAATGATTTTTACCACCAATAAAAAGAAAAAAATTACTAAACCACTGAGAATCATGGTCCAGCCAAGTAAACACATAGAATCAATAACAGCCAGCATTACTCTGAACTCATACCTCAATAATTGTTACTGACAGACATATGTTGATAATGCATAAGAGATTTAGACAGTAAATTTTTTACTGTGGTCATAAATGTACAACGCTGGATAACAAGAGAGTTGATAAATGAGAAATAAGTGCATAACCGTAATCTACTGTGCTGTTGTTGTTGTTAAGTGCTGTTGAATCAGTTCCAACTCATAGTGACCCTGTATAGGGTTTCTGAGGAGCAGCTATTGAGTTAGAACTGCTGACCTTGCAGTTCAAACTGACCATCTGATCAAGTGCTTATCCTACAGCGCCACACCAGGACTCCTTCAAAAAATTGTGGTAAAATGAAATTCAAAGATTATGGAATTTTTCCACAAATTTTTCAAAGCTCCTTTATATAGATTTGGCAGAACATTTATTATATGTTTTTCCTGTTTTAGTGCTCTATTAGATCTTTAACATAAAACAACCAATTTTAATAAAAATCATAATTAAACATTAGAACTATTAGCTAGCATTTAATTCAATGTAATTTTAATGATTCATCAATCCTGAAATCTTAAATATTTATTTTCGTCTCCATATCCCCATCCCCAGGAATCTCCAAAGAGTGTTGTTGTTCAGTGCTATTGATGGAATTCTGAATCAAAGTGACCCTGTATAGGGTTTCATAGAAATGGCTGGTGGGTTAAAACTGCCGAACTTGTAGTTAGCAGTACAGTACTTATTCTACAGTGCCATGCTAAGAGTCCTAAAAACGAATTCAGTGACATGCTTTTGCAAGAGCTGAACAGATATTTTTTAAATATACTTTCCTGATTGAATTTTGTTAACAACATTAGAAACAATTCAGACAGTGCTTATAATTTCATTTGGTGATCTTATCTGCTGCTAAAAAGTTGGTAATTTGGGTCTACCTAGAAGTGCCTCAGTATAAAGATGTGCTGATCTATATCCCCAGAATGTAGTCATTGAAAACCCAGGGAGCATAGTTTTACTCTGAGACACATGGGGTAGCCGTAAGTCAGAATCAACTTGATAGCAAGTGATACATTCTCCATCTACACCATTGTTGTGATTTTTAGCTGCAATTGAGTTTGCTCCTGACTCACATTGACCCTATGTACAATGGATGAAATGCTACCTGTTATATACCATGCCATTGATTGTCAACCAGACAGCTGTGATAATAGGATTTTCATTGGTTGGTTTTCTGAAGTACATCTTGGGGCCATTTGACTGAGTTCATTTTTATCTGGGTGCTCTGCTGAAGGTGGGTCAGCAGCATTGCAACACACAAGCCTCCACTGAGTGGTGGTAGCTGTGAATGAGATACATTGGCTGAAAACTAAACCTGGATCTCCACATGGAAGACACCAATTTTGCCACTAAATCAGCACCTCCTCTCCCCCATGCTATAAGAGAAAGCTTCAAAAAGTTCAAAGAAAATCCCATTTTTCCATGAGTTTTTGGAAGACCTCTGATACTATACTTCCATACAACAATTTGGAGGATTTGTATATTGACAACCAAGTCTAACTAATATTTATGACTAATCAATATTTAGTGCTTCTAATTTGTCTTTTGGAGTCCTGGTGTGGCGCTGTTGGCTAATGCGTCAGACTGCAAAGTCGTTTGAATTGCAAGGTCGGTGGTTCAAGCTCACCAGCTGCTCCTTGGAAACCCTATAAAGGGTCTCTATGGGTCAGAATCTACTCAATGGCACCTAACAACAACAACAATTTGTCTTTTGTTGTTTTAATGTGGCAGAGATTAGACTAGACCCTAACAGTGTTTAGATTTCAGGCTAGAAAATGGTATATCATTTTCTATACTTCATCTCTCCCTTACAGTGGTCCTAACCAGGAATTGGTATTCATACCATGTCATCAAGCTTGTTAAGATATAAATGTTCAAACTCTTTGCCAGACATGGAGAGTCCTGGTGTGGTGCTATAGGATAAGCACTGGACAGCTAACTATAAGATAGATGGTATAAACCCACCAGCCACTCCTTGGGAAACCTATATTAGATAGGATCACTAGGAGTCGGAACCAAATGGATGGCACTTAACAACAGCAATAATGTGACCAAGGGTCACATACTTTACAAATGATTTTTCTATAAAACGGAGTTGATCCTGTTAAAGTACAATACAGTCAATTTCTTGCATCTTTAATAATCTAATTTTAGATAGCAGAAATCATAGGAGACTTTTAAGCATTGCTCATTGCTCTTGGAAACACTTCTTCAAAATTTTCGTTCTCTTACTGATATTGGATGTCACAATTTTCTTTCATAAGAGACAGACACATTAAAATGGGAAACTTTATTTAAGGAATTGATGCATTTGAGTTATGGTGTTGGCGGAGAATATTGAAAGTACCATGGGCTGCCAAAAGAACAAACAGATCTGTGTTGGAAGAAGTGCAGCCAGAGTGCTCCTCGGAGGCCAGGATGGCCACACTTCATCTCTCATACTTTGGACATATTGTCAGGTGGAACCAGTTGCTGGAGAAGGATATTATGTTTGGTAAGGTGGAGCTTCAGAGAAAAAGAGGAAGACGCCCAGTGAGATGGATTGGCAATATGGCAGCATCAATGGGTTCAAGCATGGCAACAATTGTGAGGCTGGCCCAAGACTGGGTAGTGTTTCGTTCTGTTGTGTATAGGGTTGCTATGAGTTGGTACCAACTCGATGGCATCTAAAAACAACAACACAACAACATTTAAGGAACAATCACTGTTGTTTTCAACTGACCCCTAAATCATGTTTTCTGACTGTAAAATGTGAAAGAAGCAATGAACCAACTTTTAATACAGAAAGAAACCATTTTCATACATTGATTATAGTTTTCAGATCCAACTGTCATTCCTTGAAAGAGAAAAATTTTGATACATGTTTTTCCCAGATGTGAGAAAGTTGATCATTTTATATCCACATTGAGGCAATTGTGTTTTGAAGAAAGTGTTCTCAGTTCAAATGTATCTACCAATTAGTTCTCTTTGCAACAATTCATCTATTTCTATCTAATTTTTCAAAAATTCATGGTGTGGAGAAGGGAGCAAAACTTCCTTTATCACAAAATGAATTGAATGCCAAATTCACATGTAAATGGTTCTTAAGTAGTCACTATTTTTTATTGTGCACATCCCTCTTTTCTTGCAGAAGAATGAATTATCAATGCTTGATTATAGAATTATAAAAGCATCACATTTTGGAAAGGAAATTGTCCTCTATAGTTGAGTCTTGATTATCATTTCAAGTAGAAATTAACAATAGCAAAAATCACTGAGAAGTTGATACTTTCCAAACCACAATCACTCGATCTATCTTAATTTACATAATGTGATCACAGAAATGTTAGATCATTGGTCCTAAATATCCCTTCTGCAAATTCACATTCAACTAACCTCAGACTGAAATATTCTAAGGGGAAAAAGCAATTTCGTGATAAAAGCAATCTCACAAAATAAAAAACGCATCTTAAAATGCTGTTACGTAGCATTTACATTGTTTTAGGTATTATAAAAAATCTACTGTTGTAAATGCTATCAAGTGAGTTCTAACTCATGTTGTTGTTGTTGTTAGGTGCCATTGAGACGGTACCAACTCATAGAGACCCTATGTACAGCTGAACGAAACACTGTCTGATCCTGAGCCAACCTCACTACTGTTGCCATGCTTGAATCCATCGATGATGCCCAATCCATCTCTCTGGGGGGTCTTCCTCTTTTTCTCTGACCCTCTACCTTACCCAACATGATATCCTTCCCCAGCGACTGGTCCCTTCTGAAAATATGTCCAAAGTCCGAGAGACGAAATTTGGCCATCTTGGCCTCCAAGGAGCACTCTGGCTGTACTTCTTCCAAAACGGATTTACTGGTTCTTTTCACAACCCATGGCACTTTCAATATTCTCCTCCAACACCATAACTCAAAAACATCAATTCTTCTACGGTCTTCTATATTCACTGCCCATCTTTCTCATGCATATGAGGTTATCGAAAATGCCTAATGCAAAACGTCATTCGATTTCTTGACTGCTGCTTGCGTGAGTGTTGATAGTTGATCCAAGAAGAATGAAGTCCTAACTCATAGAGACCCTATAATAGGGTTTCCTAGGAGCAATTACTGGGTTTGAGCCACCACCCTTGTGGTTAGCAGACCAGTGCTTATTCTACAGCGCTACAGCAGGACTCCTATGAGTAATCTGTTGTTAAGTGCTGTAGAGTAGGTTCCAATGCATAGCAACCTTGTATAGGGTTTCAGAGGAGAAACTGGTGAGTTTTAACCGCTAACCTTGTGGTTTAAACTGACTTTGCGGTACACTGCTTAGCCTACAGCACCACACCAAGAATCTTGAGATGGTTTAAAGTATACCAGAGGAAAAAAATAAAATAAATAAATAAACTATACCAGAGAATGTGCATAGGTTGCATGAAATTATCAGATTTGTGTAAAGGGGACATTAGCATCTTGGATTTGGGTATCCAAATGGGTTCTGGAATCAATCTCTTGGAAATACAAAGAGACAACTATCTAGATATTGGAGGAAGAATTATAAAATTTCCCAAATTATAGTATATGTGGTCATATTTTAAGGAGTGATTTCAGAACTCAGAGCGAACATAAAGTTAATTTTTAAGCAAATGGAGATTCATCAGCATGAACAATACACAGGTGAATAATACCTGTTAATTTGCTATCTCATTGTCACCCTAATGAATTTAGCAAAATGTAACTTTATGTAAAGGGCAATGGTTTGCACATTCTTTCATAGAGAAATCATGGGTCATAAAGTATGTTTCTGGGAGGTACTGGTACTTTATTAATTTAAATCATTCCATAATTAAATCTAAATATGCAGCAGTAAATTTTACCAAATTTTCAACTGATGCATATTTAGCCTCTGGTCTCAGTGACATCTAATTAGTTACCAGACAGCCAAATGCCATTCTTTCCTTTTCAATGGCATGCAGTTTGTACATGTAGTTTCTTCTTCCCAATCTGCATGCTTCATATAACAAAACTTGATATAATTTCAACAATAATGTAACACAAAATGAAAAGCAAATTATAAACAAAAAGTTTGGACATTCATGAATAAGAAAAATATAGAGGCTGTTTTTATGCACTTACACATGAAATAATCATCTATTTGTTCTAATTTTATTGAAACATTGCTCTTCCAAGGAAGTAGTCAATACATTAGCAAGGTATTTTTTAAGCATGATTGTTTTTCTTCATGAGATAGGTACTAACAAGTTTTAATTGTAACTCAGTAGGCGGCCTTTTACCTCCTATGGGAATTTGAATTAGCTATATAGGAGCTTTTTAGACTTTAATATAGGAGGGATTCTTTGTGCTTGGGAAATTTTATGTCAGAATGTGGATTTGCTCATAACCTCTAACTTTCCCTCAGCTACTATGGTCATTCTCAAATAAAATTAACTGTGCAAGATATGTGATAAAATTGAAAATACATTTAATATATTTAAAATAACATTTTATTTTTCTTAAGGTCATCATTTTATGATGTATTTCTTAAATACCTTAGAATTTCACTCATTTTTTTATTGTTGTTGTTGTTGTTAAGTGCCGTCAAGTAGGTTCCGACCCATAGCAACCCTGTACAGGGTTTCCAAGGCTGTAAATCTTTACAGGAGCAGAAAGCCTCATCTTTCTCCCGTGGAACAGCTGGTAGTTTCGAACTGCTGACCTTAAGGTTCACAGCAAATAGCTGATAATATTTTATTCATACTATTTTTTTATATAATCAGTGAATCTTTCTAGAAAGAACTAAAAAAAAAATCATGCCTAATTACAATACTTTATTGGAAGAAATCCTGTGGTATAAAAATTTTCATCACAGGGCTTATCACTGGATTTTTAAAAATCAGTAAGGTTGTGATTTTTTTTTTTTTTTTAATGTTCCCAGGTTAAAATTACTGATGTTAAGTTTTCTTTTTAAGGCAAATGTTAATGAAAATTGAAAAGAGAATGTTTATATAAAAGTTTTTAAAATACAATTGTTAATGAAAATTGATGAGAAATTGGTTATACTAAAAAAATACGCATTTTTTATAGCAAAACAGGAAATATAATCATATTTTAGAGGTAATATAATCTTTTGGTTAGAGTCAAGTACTTAGTCACTGAGCTACTAGACCTCCTTGATGTTAATAAGTGTAGTTATTATAACAAATATTATAACATTATCAATTAAAAAAAAAACTAGTTTATCATGATGGGTTTGTAAAATTTTACACCTGTTCATTGTTTTTGTGTGTCAAAATCCAGTTGATTCAGACTCAAGTAACCCCAAAGTGTTTCTACAATCTTAGTTAAAAATGAATTACACTGAAGACTAGATCTGATAAAAGTAGAACAAGGATATATATATGTGCAATCTTATGAATGTAAATGAAAGCTACTTAGAAATTATAGGCTGTGGCATAAAGTATCTGTTTTCCTTATCAAATAGCAACTCAATATCACTATATTTGTTTTGCTCCTGAAATTCTCAGGGAATGCTAAGGCTTTCACACTCTCCTGATCCACTGGGAGGTGAAGCACTTTGAATGAACTACCTTCATCACATTGAAAAGACTCTTTGCTGGTTTATGTGAAACTTATATAATGTAGACCAACAGGAAGAGTAAAGAGTAATTAAGAGACGACACTTTAGTTATAAGCATTAGTCTTAAAAACAAAACAAAACAAAAAAACTGGTGAGGATATAAAAATAAGAAAAAGTATTTGTGTTCTCTGACATAGCAGAATTCTTACAAATGTATGAGTATCTGATACTGTTTGATAAACAATTGGGGTGTGATTATTCTTTTTAATTTTGAAGACAATGAAAAGCCTTGTGGAACTCTTACTGAGAAATGACTCCAAAATTTTTAAATATGTTAAAAAGTAATTTATAATATATGGAGCTTTGCTTTACAGAAATAAACATATTATTAATATTTGGTGGGCAATAGGTGTTTTCACTAAAATATGCACTGAAAATTTTGTTATCAGTGTAGGTGTTGTTGAGTGCTGTAGAGTCACTTCCGACACATAGTGACCCTATATAGGATTTCTGAGAAGCATTTAGTGAGCTAGAACTGTCTGCCTTGGGATTTAAACCAATCTTATAGTCCAGTGCATTAACCTGCAGCACCACACCAGGACACTGAAAATCTCTGAGGGAGCAGAAAGCATCATCTTTGTTCCATGGTAGGCTCCAACCACAGACTTTGTAGTTCACAGTCCAGTGCCTAGTTATATTAGTAGAAACAATCATGGACAATATTTTGTAACTTTACAGAAAGTTGCAAAAAGAAGAGACAAATGATTAAACCCTATTATGAAGGTGTTATTGCGATAAAGTGCCAACTGTCAGTTCTGATGCATGTCAGTCCTGGGCCATCCTCACAACCATTGTTCTGTTTGAGCCCATTGTTGCAGCTGCTGCGTCAGTACGTCTCATCAGAGGTCTTCCTCTTTTTGCTGGCCCTCTACTTTACCAAACATGAAGTTCTTGAGTGACTGGTCTCTTCAAATAATGTGTCCAATAACATTTCACTATTCTCACTTCTAAGGAGAATCCTGGTACTTCTAAGATAGATTTGTTCATTCTTCTGGCAGTCCATGGAATATTCAATACTCCTGACCAACACCATAATTCAAACACATCAATCCTTCTTTGGAGTCCTGGTGTGGTGGTATACTTGATAAGCACTGAACTGCTCAACACAAGTCAGCAGTTCAAACATACTTGCCACTCCATGGGAGAATGATGAGACTTTCTGTGCCTGTAAAGATACACAACCTCTGAACCCCTATACAGGATCACCATGAGTCTGAATCAACTCTATAGCACTAAATAACAACAATCCTTATTTGGTCTTCCTTATTCACTGTCCACTTTTCACATGCAGATGATGTGATTGAAAATATAATGGCTTGAGTCTAGAACATTTTTGTGGGTTTTTTAACATTTTTTTTTTTTTTAACATTTAACATTTTTGCTCTGTCAATGTAGTGCTGAAACCACTTTTGAATTGTCTTCTAGAAAATTTTACTTGGGTGTGATATTAATGATATTGTTGATAGGTTCTGAATTCTGTTCGGTCACATTTCTTTGGAATGGGCACATATATGGATCCCTTCCTGTCAGTTGTTTATGTAGATATCTTCCAAATTTTTTGGCATAGATGAGTGTGTGCTTCCATTGCTACATCTGTTTGTTGAAGCATCTCAATTTGTAGTCCATTAACTCCTGGAGCTTCATTTTTTTTGCCAGTACCTTTACTGCAATTTGGACTTCTTTCACTACCATTGGTCATATGCTGCCTCCTGAAATGGATGGATGCGGACTTAAGCTTTTTGGTACAGTGGTTCTGTCTATTCCTCCCATCTTTCTTTGATGATTCCTGAGTCTCTCAAAACTTTTGCCTATAGAATCCTTCAATATTCAAAGCAACTCATGGTTTGAATTTCTCCTTCAGTTTTTTCACCTTGAGAAATGCTGTGTGTATTCTTCTCTTGTGACTATCTAATTCCAGATGTTGGCACCTTTCATTATAATAATTTACTCAGGTTTCTCTAGCCACTCTCTAAAATCTTCTGTTCACATCATTTATTTTATTATTTCTTACATTCACCTTAGCATTGTTACATTAAAGAGCAAGTTTTACTCTCTTTTGACATCGCAAGGTGGTACAATTTTTTTTTAAGGTGCTTGAATGCTAAATGAAAGTTTGCATTTACCCAGAGGAACCTCAGAAAACCTAGAAATTTTATTCCAGAATATCAGCCACTTAAAGCACTATGGAGCACAGTTCTATTCTGATACATATGGCATTGCCAGGAGTCAGAATTAAATCCATATTTATTTGTGTATGTGTTTATGTGTGTGTATAAAGTGTGAGTCAAGTGACAGAAAATCTTTTTACCTATTCAGGCAGTTAATATGTGGTTCTGTAAAATAACAGAGTGCCTAAAATCTGTCATAGATATAAAAATGCATATGGTTTCCTTTCACAGACTAAGCACTTAGTAAATATGTGGCTTTTGTAGAATAGTACTTACATTCTTACTGAATTTGAATCATTTACCTAAATGACCCTTATGAAAAATAGGATATTTGGGAAATCCTGTTTTAAAACCATGGCTGTAAGTTTTATTCGTAAATGTTTCACCTTATCTATGAAAATTATACAAAATCTATCTATATTACCTACATTGATATAATTAAAAATGCAAAACCAAATTTCCATATATTTTTGATAAAAAATAGATTTGAATATAGATGGCAATTAATGCAGCCACACTCCCTAGTTTTTCCACCTAGTTTATTCATTGATTGACTCCAATTAATGTTTGCCAGCAAGTAAATTAACATAGCACCTGAGGCATAATTCTCTAGTGGATCCTGGGCAGTAAGTTCTTCCCATCCTTGCTGATTTAACTCCTCCTGAGCACATTGCAAGTATGTGCATTTTTATTCAGTCTAGACACGGATATTACCCATGACTTTAATGACAGGTCATTTACAGCAAACTCATGTTTCACTGCTGAGATGTCTCTTTAAGTGACATCTTATCAATAGCAATTCAATTAGTCAACTCTGAGACTATGCACTGTGTCACAAAGCACTCTTTGAATTTGCATTTGAAATTTTCCTATTAGGCACTCTCTGTCTCTCTTTTTTTTTTTTTTTATCCACATGCACATCGTATTGGAGTTTAATTTCAGACATTTTTTGTTAGGGTTTTGCATTAACCCTCTAGATTATGTATGCACTGAAGAAATATATTTTTTCCTTAAAAAAATACCAAAGATTACATTTGTTTTAATTAATAATCCTTGATGTTGACAAATGAGATGAAATGTAGTAAAAAGCCATTTTTTTCCTGAAAAGATGTCAATGAAATCATCTAAAAATTAAAATAATTGAGAACAAGAAAATATGAACTAATTGTACAGTATTGTTGGTATGTGCCATCAAGTCAGTGTAGACTCATAGCTTCCCTGTATAGGGTTTCCAAGAATGACTGGTGGGTTTGACCTGATAACCTTTTTAGTTATAAGTCCAGTGCTTATCCTACAGCACCATATCAGAGCTCAAGTGTACAATAAAATCAATGATATAGTCCTTATTTGGTAGATGTTTGGAATTTGACTATGACATAATCATAAAGATTCATTAAACTCCTAGTATTTGTAACCATTAAAATATAGATTAGAATCAATATTTTTAAAATACTTTTGGAAAGGATGACTGGATGAAAAGAAATTTTATATAAAATCTTATCATGAGAATCAAGGGATCAAGAATGTTGCATTATTATAAATTTTGTTGAAAAATATAGAGAGGGTGGGTTGGAGAATAGATAGCAGATGAATAAAAATGAGATTAAAATCAGAACATATTAACCTTTCATAACTGGTATCTGAAGAGGGAATTAAGCCCAAATTCCCTAAAAATCCATTGTCTACAATGAAATAACTTATCTGTTCTACATTTATACATCTAGAATGACAACTGTATAATAGTCCTGTACTGTCTTCCACAGAATTGGTAACACAATTTCACAAATCACATTGTGTGTTCTTTAAATTCAGAAGAAGAACCCAGAGAAAGGCTGCTAGATTCTTGTCTGAGTTTAGTCTTCTGTTCAGAATTGGCCTGGCAGAGATTATCATAAAATCCCTAAGATGCAAGTCATTGCTGACATCAAATAAGTGCCAGATAAGTTTTTTTTTCATTTTATTCTAAAATGAAATTTCTGCATATAAGTTTGATTAAATTAAATGATTGGTGCTGCAAAAGAGACTTATGGAAATCCTGAATAGATTCAGTAAAAGTTAAAAGTCATAACTTTTAGCAATAAGTGTGGAAACTTTATACTGAAGTTTACAGAAGATTCATTGTCTTACTTTGCTAATGCTGCTACAACAGAGTACCACAAATAGCTTTTAAGAGCAGCAATTTATTATCTCAATGTTCTGAAGAGTTGCTACTACTGTTGATTGCTGTTGAATCAATTCTGACTCATGCAGTAAATTCAAATCAGTATCAGTAATGTTGATTCATTCTAAGGATTCTCATTGTGGTGACGGCTGCCAGTCCTTGGTATTCCTTGGCTTGTAGGTCATTACAACCTCTGCATCTGCCTTACATGGCCATCTTCCCTGTGTCTCTGTGTTCCTGTTCTCTTTTACTGCAGTCAAATTTATACAGGATTACAACCTATCCCACTCCAGTATGAGCTCATGTTAATATAACTGATAACATCTTCTAAGACCCTATCTCAAAAAAAAAGGGTTCACATTAACAGTACTTCACAAATTAGAAAAAGATAAATTAGAACTTTAATTTACTGTTTTAATCCATAACAACCATATAAAATTAGCTTAAATATGATGACTATTACTGTATCACATAAAAGCCAGGGAACAAGGTGATTCTAGAATCATTAAATTAATTTCATAATAATATCACATCATAAATATTGAATTGATCTTTCTCTATAACTCTTAAAATAACAATTGTTCTCTTCATGCTTGCAAGATAGCTATATCACCTGCAGATACGAGTAAAGAAAGAGGTATTTTTCCTCATGCATCTATTTCATTTTATTAGGAAAGCTAAATCCTGTAACAGACTTTAACTCAAATTGCATTTCACCAGGATTGGGCTACATAGCAATAATGCCTTGATATGGGAAGGAAAAGCCTAATAGTGATTTAACTCTGGGGGATTAGAAAGAGACTTATCTTCCTAAAATTTATGAGGTAGTGATAACGGAAGCAAAATTAGAGTCTGGGCTAGCAAAGAAGAAGTAAGAGAATTGACAGTTGTCAAAACGGCTTGGCTGAGGTGTTGGCTTCTGATTTTCTGTAACTTCACATGGGGAAAGAAGTCACTATCGGGAGCATTTAGTCCAAGGCTGACTCATATGAGACAAAGGTCATATATACCTCCTCTCTCCAGTGTTTACATCCCTCCCACAACAATGCCTACTTCTTGCCTACATTTGATTAATTCATTGCAATATCTGTACAGAATTCATTGTTGTTGTTGTTGTTGTTGTTAGGTGCCATCGAGTCCATACCGACACATAGCGACCTTATGCAACACAGAACAAAACACTGCCCGATCCTGGGCCAACCTCACTACTGTTGCCACGCTTGAACCCATCGAAGCTGCCACTTGGCCAATCCATCTAGTTGGGGGTCTTCCTCTTTTTCTCTGACCCTAAACTTACCAAACATTATATCCTTCTCCAGTGACTAGTCCCTCCTGACAATATGTCTGAAGTAGGAGAGACGAACTTTGGCCATCTTGGCCTCCAAGAAGCACTCTGGCTGCCCTTCTTCCAAAAGGGATCTATTGGTTCTTTT
>NW_006408609.1:880008-891693 GCF_000296735.1 Chrysochloris asiatica
CCATTATCTCTTTCCTCAGATGTATCAATTTGATTTCTATGTATTCTATCTGGTGAGGTCCATGTATTCATAGCCAATACTAAAAGTTGTGAGAATTATTAAGGAAGTAGCAGTTACAATGCAGGTCCAGGAAAGACTATTGTTATCTAATCAGGACAACCTCTTCTCAACCATGCCACAGGCAGGACATTTCTGGTCCTTGGTTTCTCAGGGATGTCTTGGGCCTGCCCTCCTTTGGTAAGTGTAACTGTTGGAAACAATTTGAGCTGAAGGTCTCAGACTTGGGGGTAGTTTAACTAAAGGAGACAGATGGCACCCAACGTGTGGCTCTAACCCATGACCCTGAGATTGATAGTTACGTGCTCTACTGACTGAGCTAGCTGGCCAGTGCTTCCGAGCTATGACAGAAATGTAAGCCCCAGTATCTTATATTCCCCTGAATCTTTTTCCATTTATAATCAATTCTAGTTCAGGCCACTCTTGTTAAATGGCCTGAAACCAAAAACCATCAGAAGAACCAAAGCCTCTCGGTCCTTGATGTTCTTTTTGCAAGGACTTTCCAACTTTAATTGAAGGGACCAACACTAACTGGGCATTTCGGTTTTCAGGTAGAACTTGGACTATAAAGTTGCTATGGTTGGTGGGGGTTATGTGCCGTGGAGTCGGTTCCGACTCACAGCAATCCTATACAGGGTTTCCGAGGCTATAAATCTTTACAGGAGCAGAAAGCCTCATCATTCTCCTACGGAACAGCTGGTAGTTTCAAACTGCTGACCTTGCGGTTCCAGCCCAATTTGTAACCACTATGCTACCAGAGCTCCTTCGCTATAGTTGCTACATATTACCTTTATTTCTCCGGTGAAATCCGAATCTATCACTCCTGGAATAATATGGAGACCTTTCAGGCAGGTACTACTCTGGCCTATAAGCAAGCCCACTGGAGTATATGGCCCCCTTCCTTCCTATAGGGACCAGAGGCTTGTTTCTAGGCCTTCAGGGTTGTGGGTTCCAGCCCCATGTTGCTCGCCATCTGTCTCCTTCAGGTAAACTAACCCCAACTCTGAAATCTTCAGCTCAAATAGCTCCCAACTTGTAACAAAGATCTTTTTGAGTTCTGCCAATAAGTGCCAAAAGGCACCTCAGTATGTCAGCAATATCCTGCCTGAAGTTGCTCATCTTTTACACTCTCTGGGCCGGAAGTCCATTGGTCTTCTGGATCTTCTGTTGGTGTTCTGGTTCTGTTGCTTTTGTTTCTCACCATCTCTTTCATGTTACGTATGTCTTTCTCAGTCTACTGAGTCTCAGAAGCACCTACCACAGGGCCCATTGGTATAAAGGTGGTGCTCCACTCTCAGCAATTCTTTCTGACGATTGTGTGGTTCTCTCTCTGCTCTGGAATATTCTCTAAACCAGCAGGATTGCAAAACTGACCAATCCCTGTGTTGCTGCTGTTGTTAAGTGTGTGGGAGTCAGTTCCACCACATAGCTCCCCCACATAGGGTTCCATATATCTTATCATATTATGGTTCTATATCTAAAAAGGTGCCCTGTACTTCATTTCCATCAGTAACAAGCAATCCAATCCCCACAAGGACCTAATTTTAATAGTCCTACACAGGTGCTCCTTGGAAACCCTATACAGGGTCACTGTGGGTCAGGACCAACTCGATGTCACTTAACAACAACAACTACACAGTCATGTGTCCTGTGTTGTCAGATAAACACTGGATTGCAAATTTGGTTTGAACTGCAAGTTTCAAACTCACCAGGTGCTCCTCAGAAACCCAATACAGGGTTGCTTTAAGTCGGAACAGACTTGATGACACTTTCCAACAACAACCCAATCATTTAGTGGGGTTTACCAAGACTGTGACTACAAGAGCCATATTAAGTTATTCATTGCTCTACAATTCTGAAAAGCCTCTACCATATTAGTGTCAGACAGTAGGCATACTCCAACTTTTTGAAAAGTGGCAGGAAATAAGATAAATAAAATCCAAGGAAGGCTATTAGTGCATTTAATGTATATATTGTTGTTTACCTAATAATCCTCAAAATTTAGCATCTTAGGGCACACTCATTTGTCTCACAGTCTTCATAGAACAAAAATTCAGACAAGGTTTAACTGGTCCTCTGCTTCATGGTTTCTCACAAAGCTGCAATCAAAGTATCTGCTAAAGCAGGAGTCTTATCAGAAGCCTTAACTAACTAACATTGGTGTTGGTAGGGTGTATTTTGTTAAACTCTGTTGGGCTGAGACCTCAGTTTCTTGCTGGCTGTTGATCCGGGATGCCGTAGTTCCTTGCTATGGACTGTCTCCAACATGGCTGCTTATTTCTCCAAGTGTACAAGCCACGATGTTTATAAAGAGAGTTTGCCTTCAAGAAATAAGTCACAATCTTTTGTAAACTAGTCATGAAAGTACCATTCCCTTCCTTATTAGATTAGAAGCAATTAACTCAAAGAGAAGGAGTTACAAAAAACTATAAATACCAGGAGACAATGAACACCCAAGACTCTTTTAGTTACAGACTACTGTAAGAAGGAATGGATGATATTTTAGAATTTCAAATACTTTGAATTGTCCCATTATCTTAAAAATAAATAAATAAATAAAACTAAATTTCAAAGTATTTTAAATAAGATTGTTCTTTGCCAAAATAGAGCAAAGCAGATGAACAGAAAGATATTTCAAACTGATATAGCAAGTACAGAGGTGCAGAATTAAGTCATAAAAAAATAACATCATCAAATTTTTAAAACATGCTAAAGAAGACAAGCAATAAATTAATAGCAAAAATTGAAAACAGATTTGTGACAGTAACAATTTATACCAAGATCCTTATATTAGTACAGTCGTTACAGTAATATAGCCATCACTAGAAAGGTATGACTATGAAAAAAAACACAACACACATTAATTGATGTTGTTGTTCGGGTCCATCAAGTCCATTCCAACTCATAGCAGTTCTATGCACAAAGAATGAAACACAGCCAGACCTGTGTTATTCTCTCAATTATTGTTACAATTGCTGCCTTCCAATAACAACTGAGGTGCTCATTGTCTGGCACTATATCTGTTAATATTTTTGTAATATGTATAATGTTTTTAGTATTCTGGCATTATATTTGACAATGTCTGCTGCTATTCATAAGGTTTTAAATGGCAAAACATTAAAAAATAGTCCACTAGTGTGTTTTAGTCTGGATACTCATCTGAAACATTTCCACCATGGGTAAGCCTGCTAATGTTTAAAATACCTCTGGCAGAGCTTCCAGCATCACACCAACATGCAAATCCCCACAGTATGACCAACTAACAGATGTGTGGTGGACTTATTAATTAGAGTCCATCAAAGTTGAATACTTTCTATCTGTACTTCTGTCAGTATTGAAGTAATATGTCATAGTTACCATATAATAGTTCACTTCTAACTGAAAATGGATTACAGTACAAAAGACTGAATTTTAACTATATTTATCCCTGAAAATAATTATTATAGAAAGAAATCTGAAAACTACTTTTCACATTTTAATGAAATTGAGTGTAACAGAGAATGAGTATTTTTGGAGTGCTGGTGTGACACTATGGGTGAATGAGCTAGACTGCAAGGTTGGTTTGAACCGCAAAGCTGCTGGTTCAAGCTCACCAGATGCTCCTCGGAAACCTTATACAAGGTCACTATGAATTAGAACTGACTTGGTGGCACTTAAGAACAGAACATTTTATTAAAATGAAATAATTGTTCATCTTAAGTTATTTATATGGTATTATTATCTTAACCATAATTACCATGATATCAAAATACCCCCAAACAGTTAAATATAATATGACTAATATATTTTATTAATGTGAAATTCATAAAGAGTATAAGCATATGAAGAAATTTATAGTCCAATTCCACTTAAGGTTATAAGACATATTTTGAGAAGGGAGTTTCCAACAGAAATGTTACAATTGCTTCTTTCTATAAATTAATCTTAGGGATCTTGGAAGTCTTATAAAATGTATCTGATCTTTTCTCAAATTGCCTATAAAATATTGCCATTTTACTTTGTTATTCTCAGTTCTTTTTTATTGAAATGAACCTGATTAAAGCACAGTCCCAAGGTAACATCAAGTGACATTTTAAAACCATCATACAATTCTCCAGAAATGTTGCAGTTGATAGACTCTGCCTCTGGACACAGAGTTAGCATGGAAAATAACTTCACCTTTGATCCCAAAGTAAAAAAGAATGCCTTTAGGTCATAAATAAGGTCATTCCCATAACACATTCCATCTGTTTAATCCTTGCACATCCCAGTATTCCCATGGGAATGGGGTGGGGGCATATGGGTAAATAATGGACTTTATTATAAACAGGAAAAATGGTAATATGAATTATATTTGCAAAAAATAGCTGTGGCTAGTGGTTAAAATTGTTTCTATGGCTAATTAAACATTATCCATCAAGTAGATGAAATATCATATCCCTGTCTTTTTATTAATATATGATCTGCATGCCAAATGCAGTATTGTGGACATTACTTATCATGATTATAAGCAAAACTACTGGCACTGTTCTTCAGACTCAAAACATATGTGATCTCTGTTCATGGCATTGGTGGCAATGCTGATCAGTGAGTGTTCTTCATATCACTATACACATTTGGATGCCATTTTATTTTAACCAATGCAATAATCAAATAAGTCAGGCAGTGGAGGTGAAAAGATAAAATGATAGATAAAGGAAAAACTAAACAATGAGTATATACATATAATATGAGAAAGAATTCAACAGCGTATTAGTTTATTTCAGCTTGATAATAATTCCTCTAAAAGGTGTAAGAGATTATCTCTAAATAAGAGTCAAGATTTCACTGAATAAATGAAGCTTTTATCAAAAATGGTAAGAAGTACTTGAATGAGCATTTTCTCAGTGATAACAAAATGTTGGCTAAAAAGTAACAGTTGGCAGTTGAAAGATAATGTCTCCGTTAATGCTTGTGGACGTCAAGAAGAAAAACTATAAAATGTTATTTAGTAAAGTCTTTTGTGTACCATGCATTCTTACATTTTAGTCTATGTTATGGTCAAGTGGAAATGATAGTTCTACTTAATAAAATCATAGTTCAGACCTTAGAAATTACTGGAAGATACAAATGAAACATGAATTGAAATCTTTGACTGCAAAATTAGATTTTTGAAAAGGCCTGAGAGGTCTATTTATTTTGTATTTTTCCCTTAGATACTTGAGTTTCTGTACATGTCAATAAATGGGTTGAATCTTTCATCTTTGACTTTTAACATTTTTATATTAGTTTTCCAAGGCTGTAATGTTTTCCTGGTTTCTTGAAATGCTCTGTAATATTATCCTTCTCCCCACAGATTTTTCCTACACTCTACTTAGTGAACAACAATTTAAAAAATAAATTTTCTGTCTTTTACAGTTTTGTAAACTGATTTTGAAAAAAAAAATT
Organism: Chrysochloris asiatica; assembly: GCF_000296735.1. Classification (NCBI taxonomy): domain Eukaryota; kingdom Metazoa; phylum Chordata; class Mammalia; order Afrosoricida; family Chrysochloridae; genus Chrysochloris; species Chrysochloris asiatica. Next base: position 885,472 of record NW_006408609.1, read on the forward strand.
CTCTTCTGAAAAGAATATGAAATTGTATGTGTTTTGATTAAAAGTCTGTAGAAAGAATATTAAAATCATTGTTTATAGGCATAGTGTATTTTCATTGTAATATTAAACTAGCTTTACTTTGATAAACATTTTTATTTTGTATTTACTTTGATATTTTTAAAAACAATGAAAATATTGGAAAGATTCTGCTTTAATCCTTTCTGCATCACAAAGAAAATAATGAGGGTTCATTGCATTATATTTCTCAGGTGTCCAATTCTTAGCATAAGGTTCTAGGCTGACACCCCTGATCAAAGTCAGCACCAGAAGGACCCTATTTGCTATCTTTCATCTAAATTTTGTAGGTTGTAAAACTAGCTAAATATACAGGAAAGAGTGGTGGAAATACTGTATCATTTGATATTCTCAACAATGTATTTTAATATGTACAAATGTACCAAAAAAAAAAGGATGCGTGGACATGTGCTAACCATATGGCTTTTTCTTATTAAATTCTGTGACAATAATTTGTCATCGAAGAACATTCACTATTTAATTAATCTCCTGTTTCTAAAATTAATATTTGATTGGCTTATTTAATTAAATATTCATGAGTTTTTTGGAGGGTTCATCATGAAACATTATGTGGCTATATTGTAATTTGTTTTTAGTTTTTGTATTATAAGCAGCAGTCTTGATTTTCATCAAATTTTGGATCAAATGTCCTACTATGATTGCTTCCCTATTAAAAAAAAAGATTATAGTGTAATTTAAGACTTAATCATGTTCACAATTGTGGTGATGTTCAGCAATGGTTTTGCATAGGGTATAGAGTTGCTTAGAATTCATAGGAAATCCTGAACTTGGATGAGGGAAAACATTTTACTATTATTTCTTTTTGATACATTTTTTCTAGTAATATTTTATTGAATGTCATGTGAAAATTTATATAGCAAATTAGATTCCAGTTTAGTAATTTTTGTACAATATTTTCTATGTCATTGCCTACAGTTTCACCATGTGTCAGTATTCCCATTAATTCCATTCTGTTTGTTCTGTTCCCATTGATCTAGCTTCCCTGTTCTATCCTTGCCTTCCCATCTTAAGTTTTGGGCAAATGTTTCCTATTTCATGTCATTTAGTTGATTGTTTAAGGAAGTATATAACTCACAGGTAATATTGTTTGTTTTATGATCCAATATTGTTTGGCTGAAAGATGAACTCCAGAAATAGTTTCAGTTCAAAGTTCAAAAAGTATCTTAGAATGATCTGTATTTGTCTTGTAGGTCTTGTCTTTTAAAGAAATTTGAAATTTTATTCTTCAGTTTTCTCCCATTCCATCCTGAATCTTTGATTGTGTCTCCAATTAGAATGGTCAGTAAGGAGAGCTTGACATCATCTAGTTATGGCCCTAGGTTAGAAGACACTGTAGTTCTGTGGGGAACAGGTCCTGAAGACTAGTTTCTTCTTGGAGTCTTTGATTTTCTTCATACTCCTTTGCTCCTTATGAGTTGAGACCAATAGTTGTAACTTAGATGGTGGCTCTCAAATTTTTAAGAACCCCACATGCTACAAACCAAACTAGATGCAAAACATTATAAAGAATGTTATGTCAGTTAACCAAGTTGTCCTCTAAGACTTTCGCTCTAAGAGTTTTTGCCTAGTAAAACTATCCCATGAATTATATGCATAAGTTTAGTGAACCTCCATTACTGTGTCCCTTTCCCTTCCACCTCTCCTGTGTTTTGTTATATCTATGGATTCCTGGTGTGTAGCTGTAAGATCAGCACTGGACTGCAAACCTGCGAATGGCAAGGTCGATAGTTCAAACACATAGCTGCTACTCGGAAAACTTTTACAGGGTCACTATGAGTCGGAAGCAACTCGAGGGCACTTGACAACAACAACAGCAACCCTCTGGTGTGTCAGGATCAGCACAGGACTGTGAACCACAAGGTCAGCAGTTCAAACTCACCAGCTGCTCCTTTGAAACCCTATTTAGCGTAGTGGTTATGAATCGGGCTGCGAGCCTCAAGCTCAGCAGTTCAAAACTACCAGCTGTTCCGTGGGAGAAAGATGAGGCGTTCTGCTCCCATAAAGATTTACAGCCTTGGAAACCCTGTCCAAGGTCGCTATGAGTCAGAACCGACTCTATGGCACACATCAACAACAACAACAACAACAATCAGTCAAACAGAGTCGACAGCACACAACAAAAACAACAACTCTTACCTGAATATTTCTGTCCTCTTCAATTTATACAAAGTCAAAATGACAGTTTAGGTATCCTTGAGGGACTCATATAGTGTTTCTTTTCAATGTGCTTTGAGTTTTTATAACTAAAAGAAGTCTGAGGGGACAAGTTCAGGGTGGATTGAGTAAAGGTTCCCAATGAAATTCTCATGGAATAGCCTTGCTACTCTTGACGAATGAGCATCGTTATGACAGAAAAACAATTCCTGGGTGCAACTTTCCTGGCCTTTTATCACCATTGCAGTTTTCAATTTTATAATGAACTCTTGTAATTGTCCTGTATCCTACATGAAGTTCTATCAAGAGAATAAGAGAAATGGAAATACCACCATCAGAAGTCTGCAACCCTAGATGGAGGATATGTGAAGAAATGATAACTACACATTTTGATATTTTTGTTAATAAATGGTTTTATGATTTTGTAGCTATTCATTTTGGCTTATCTTTGTACATTCAACATACACAAACATGTATATATCCATATTCATATATCTATTGTTGTTGTTGTTAAGTGCTGTGGAGTCGGTTCCTAACCATAGCGACTCTGAATAGGGTTTCCGAGGAGCAGCTGGTGAGCTTGAACTGCCAATCTTGCAGTTCACACAGTTTTGCAGTCTGGCATATTAACCCACAGCGCCACACCAGGACTCCTCATATATCTATAGATATACCTATATGTCCATATACATTTACTTCCATATGCCTTTCTATCCACATATATGCATACAAATCTACTTACATAACCACACATATATTTTTGTTACTGTTTTAGCAAAATTGTATATGCAATAGCATTTACTGAATTTGTTCCATTTTTGTGTCCTTCTTTATTTATCAAGTTCTGCTGACTTCACCCATATCTGGTATTGTCTTTACCATCAACAAAAGTAACAAGTGTCTTCTTCCTAGAGAGCAGTCCCCTTTTCTTTTCTGTACTATCTCTGGTAACCATCAAAGGTTACTTTCATGTATTTGTATATCTCTTCCTTACATTTTATAATTGTAGTACCATACAATATTTGTTCTTTCATGACTGAATTACTGCATTTAGCATAATATCCTCCAGATTCACCCATATTATAAAATATTTTAAGTGCCATTGAGTTGTTGTTGTTGTTAAGTACTATCGCTGCTCTCAGTTCTCTTGAATATATATACCTAAAAGTAGGATTGCTTCACAAAAAGGGATTTCTATTTCTGATTTTTTAAATAAATGTCATACTGTTTTCCATAGTTACTATATCATTTTACAATCTACCAGCAATAAAATAAAAGTTCTAGTCTTCCCACAACCTTAACAACATCCTATTTTTTCCGGGTGAAATGGTATTTTACTTTTGATTTACATCTCCCCAGTGACTAAGGAGCTCTGGTAGTGTAGTGGTTACGAATCCGGCTGTGAACCGCAAGGTCAGCAGTTTGAAACTACCAGCTGTTCCGCGGGAGAAAGATGAGGCTTTCTGCTCCCGTAAAGATTTACAGCCTTGGAAACCCTGTACAGGGTCGCTATGAGTCGGAACCGACTCCATGGCACATAACAACAACAACAAGTAACTAAGGAGCCCCGTAGCACAGTGGATTATGAGTTGGGCTGCTAACTGCAAAATCAGCAGTTCAAATCTACCAGCTGCTCCATGGGAGAAACATGAGGTTTTCTACTCCCATTAAGATTTACAATTTCAGAAACCCTATACAGGTTCTCTATGAGTCAGAATTGACACGATGGTACAAAATGTATTTTCATTTGTGCTTCTACCTCTTGAAGTCCTGGTGTGGCACTGTGGGTAAATGTGTCAGACTGCAAAGCTGTTTAAACTGCAAGGTCAGCGGTTCAAGCTCACCAGCTGCTTCTCAGAAACCCTATACAGGGTTTCTATGGGTCAGAACCGACTCGATGGCACTTAACAACAACAATAACAATGGCTAGTAATCGTAAGCATCATTAAAAAAAAAAAATTGCCACCTGTTTGTCATCTTTACTGAAGTGTCTGTTAATGTCCTTAACTCATTCTTTTATTGGGTTCTTTTTATGGTTGAATTGTTGGGATTTTTCTACATGTTGTGGAGATTAGACCCTTTTCACATATGTCATTCCCAAAAATATTTCCCCAGTCCCTAGGTTCCATTTTTACTATTTTGATAAAGCCTTTTAATATAAACATAAGTATTTAATTTTTAAGATGCCCTTGTTATCTAATTTACCTCTTGTCATTCATGCATTTTAAGTTTTGTTTGATAGTCTATAATTGCATAAATTATGCCCCTAGTTCTGTCCCTGTTACCTTCTGGGAAGTGTGTAGTTTTAGTTGTAATATTTAAGTCTTTGATCCATTTTAGTTATTTTCTGTGCACAGTATAAGATATATTGGCTTTATTTTTCTGCAAATGAATATCCAGTCTTGCCAGCACCATTTGATAAAGGGACTGTTTCTTCCCCAATGAATGGACTTTAACACTTTGTCAAAGAACAGCTGCCTACAGATAAATAGATTTACCACTGCATTCTCAGTTCTATTCCACTGGTCTCTATCGCTGTCACTGAACCAGTACCAACCTGATATGATTACAGTGGCTATATAATAAGACTTGATATCAGAAACTGTGAGGACTTCTACTGTGCTCTTCTTATTTAATTTTGCTTTCGTTACTGAGTTTCTCTCTCCTCTCCACATAAAGTGGGAGATTTCCCCCCCATTTTATTTAAAAATATTAATAATATTTGGATCAGGATTTATCAGTTCTCTTTTGGTAGTATTCACATGTTCACAATGTTAAGTCTTCCAATCCATGGGAATGTAATGCTTTTCTATTTCTGTTGTCATCTTTTGGTTTCTTGCAGTAGTGGTTTGTAGTTTTCCTTGTGTAAGTCTTTTATGTTACTGGTTAGATTTATTCTTAAGTATTTTATCTTCTTGGGCGATTGTAAATGGTATTGTTTATCAATTTCCTTTGCAGACTCCTCCTTATTAGTGTCAAGGAACTCCACTGGTTTTTGTGTTGATCTTGTACACAGCCACTACTTGAATTAATTGTATCCTTTAGTTAGTTCTAGTACTTTTCTTATGGAGTCTCTGGTATTTTTTATATGTAAGGTCATATCTGTAAATGTTGATAGTGTTCCTTCTTCCTTTCAATATGGATACACGTATTTCCCTTTTATGCCTTTTTGTTCTTGGCTAGCACTTCCAGTACAATAGTGAATAGAGTGGTGACAAATGACATCCTTGTCTTGTTCCCATTCTGCACCTTTATCTTCATAATGCTCTAATTAAATTGAGCAACTGCTCAGTTATATATGTAAGTAACACACAGTGGTATGTAATAATCGATAATATCTGGCACTTAAACCTGAGTGGTAAATTCAGATATTTCCAGGTAACACGATAGTTTTAGCTGAACTCTTGAATGCAGTTTATGTTTATCACTTTTTTTTAAAGCATTGTAGTTATTAGAGTCACTGCATGAGCTTGTTATTTAATGCACTATTGGAGAAACACATTATTGTAGCTAATTATGCCTGTCTAATAAAACACTCAAGATCATATTAGCTTGAAGCAACAATTTATCATCTCCCACAAGTCAGTGGTTTCACTGGACTTATCTAAGTGGATCTGAAGACGCATGAGACTGCAGTCAGATATTGACTAGAATTGCAGTCATCTGAAGGCTCAAATGGACAGGATGCTTGCCAGCAAGACTGGCAGATGATGTTGGCTATGTGCTGGCATGATGTTGGCAGATGATTTTTGGTTGGGCCTACTTGACAGCCAGAGAGAGCACTGACATGTAATTTCTCCTTGTGATGTGACGGCTGAGTCATGAATGGAAGTTCTCTAATAAGTGCATTCATCCAAGACTCCCAAGTATAAGATGCCAAGCTCCTGTAAGCTAGCCTCATTATTTTGGCTGGCCTAAATTGACAAGAGAGAATTTTACACAAAGTCATGGTAACTGGAAAACTGATTCATTGGAAGCAATTTTTGAATAATA
>NW_006408609.1:892727-898724 GCF_000296735.1 Chrysochloris asiatica
TTATAACTTTACATGATTAAATTTAGTGTGAGAGTGTCTAAAAGTAATTTTTACTATGATTATTGAAAAATTGTACTAAAAACTTCTATAATAAAATCAAGAAAAATCAAAAATAAACTATTCATAAAAGGAAAAAACAGAAACTGCAAGGCCCTTGCATTAGGTTCCCCTTGGGGCTTTGCCAACCAAGGAGACACTCATTGTCGCTTTACTAAACAATGAGCTTTTCATGCTTAGGGTCTCTCACCATTCAGTTCCTTGATGGCATGGCTTTCAACAACCCCCCTCTAAGACTGAAACTCAAAGGAAACACATGAGCAGGCACGTAAGCTTGCTGATGATCACATTGATGTACTGTTGAGTGGAAGAGGGGGAATGGCATCAATGAAAAAATGGGCTGAGTTCAACCACGTTCCATAGACTCCTGTTGACCTGGAGATAAGGGAGAAAAGGGGAAGGCTGGTTGGTCCAAAGTCAGAGAAATCAGAGCTTATCCCGATTTGCTTGCCTTTGTGCATAACACTTCTCTTTTCCCTAGCTACTTTCAGGATTATTTCCTTATCGTTGATTTTGGAGAGCTTGATTATTATATGTCTTTGTGATTTTCTTTTGGGTCTATACTTCCTGGGGTTCGTTCAGCTTCTTGTATGCTCATCTTTTCACTTTTCAGAGTGTTAGGGAAAGTTTCTTCCAGGAGCTCTTCAACTGTCTCCTCTGTGGTCTTCTGTGATTCTTCCTGTTCTGGCATGCTGATAATTCTTAAATTATTCCTCTTCATGTTTTCCAACATGATCGTAGATCTTCTTCAGTTTTGTTTGTTTGTTTGTTTGCTTAATTTTTTTTATTCTTTCTTCTGCATGTTCTTCTATCTTAGTAGTATTGGGAGATTTATCTTCCAGCTCACTTGTTCTGGCTTCCATCTCTTCAATTCTACTTCTTTGCCCTTTCAGTGTATTGTCCATTTCTAATATTCTTTTATTAATTGTTTGGACCACTATATGTAGGTTTAGAATTGTTTCCAATGTTGTATCTATCTTATTTGATTTTTCCTGTAGTGCTTTCCTGACTTCTTCCTTATTTTTCTCAACTCCATTCATTGTAACATGTTTTGATAACATTTTATAATCATTTTTCAGAATTCCTTCTCAGGCATTTCCAAAGCTTGTACTCCTTCCAGTATGGAGGGTAGGTCTACTTCCAAATCATTTCATTTGTCTGAGTAACTTTATCTCATCTCTGGACGTGTGCTGGTATGGTCATCTGTTTTTGTGTCTTCGGCATATTCAGTAGTTAGCTGTGGCCTTAGTACTTAGATGAGTGTGTGTTTTGGTATTTTTTATGCTTTCTGATTGCCTTCAGGTAGATGTAATCAGGATATGGGCTTCCCTTTTCACTCTTCTTTTTACTCGACTCAGAGTAACTGTCAAATTTCTTGGCTGCCTAATTGTTCTATGGAAGCTAGTATTGGTTCTTGCCTGGATTGTGGGATTATCTAGAGTATGATTTTTGTTGTTGTTGTTAGGTATCATCGAGTCTGTAACAAGGCATAGCGACTTTATGCACAGCACAAAGAAAACACTACCCATCCTGGGCCAACCACACTTTTGTCACCATGCTTGAGCCCATTGATGCTGAAACTTTCCCAATCCATCTCACTGGGGGTCTTCCTCTTTTTTTCTGACCCTCCACCTTACCAAACATGAAATCCTTCTCCAGCGACTGGAAATATGACCGAAGTATGAGAGATGAAGTTTGACATTCCTGGCCTCCAAAGAGCACTCTGGCTGCACTTCTTCCAACACAGATCTGTTGGTTCTTTTGGCAGCCCATGGCACTTTCAATATTCTCTTCCAACACCATAACTCGAAAGCATCAATTCTTCTAGTCTTCCTTATTCACTGTCCAGCTTTCACATGTATATGAGGTTATTGAAAATATCATGGCTTGGGTAAGGCGCACCTTAGTCCTCAATTTGATATATTTGTTCTTTAAAACTTTAAAAAGGTCTTGTGTGGCAGATTTGCCTAATGCTATACGTTGTTGGATTTCTTGACTGCTGCTTCCATGAGTGTTGATAGTTGATCCAAGAAGTCCTTGCCAACTTCAATCTTTTCTCTGTTGATAAGAATGTTGTTTATTGGTCCAGTGGTGAGGTTTTTTGTTTTGTTTTGGTTTGGTTTTTTACATTGAGATGCAATCCATTCCTAAGGCTGTGCTCTTTGATGTTCATTGGTAAATATTTATGTCTTCTTCACTTTCAGCAAGCAAGGTTGTATCACCTGCATATTGCAGGTTGTTAATGAGTTTGCCTCCAATCTTAATGCTATGTTTTTCTTCATATAACCCAGCTTCTTGGATTATCTGCTCAGCATATAGGTTAAATACATATGGTAAAAGAATACAACCCTGTTGCACACTTTTCTTAATTTTAAAACATTCAGTGCTCCCATATTTTGTTCGAACAACTGCCTTTCGTCCAGGTACAGTTTCCTCTTGAGCACAATTAAGTGTTCCAGAATACTCATAGCTCACAATGTTGTCTATAGCTTGTTATGATACACACGAATGAAAGCCTTTGCGTAGTCAGTAAATCACAAGTAAACATTTTTCTAATATTCTCTGCTTTCAGCCAAGATCCATTGGACATTAGCAATGATATCCCTCGTTATATGGCCTCTTGTGAGTCTGGTTTGAACATCTGGAAGTTCTCTGTCAATGTGCGGTTGCAACCATTTCTGTATTACCTTTAGTAAAACTTTACTCACATCTGATATCAAAGAGATTGTCCAATGATTTCTGCATTCTGTTGGGTCACCTCTCTTTGAAATGGGCACAAATACGTATCTCTTCCAATCTGTCAGCGAGATAGCTGTCTTCCAAATTTCTTGGCATAAATGAGTGAGTTCTTCCTGTGCCGCCTCACTTTCTTGAAAGATTTCAATTTGTATTCCATCAATTTCTGGTGCCTTGTTCTTTTCCAATTCCTTCAATTCACCTCAGATTTCTTCCTTCCATATCATTGGCTCTTTATCATATGCTTCTTCTTGAAATGGTTGAAGATCAACCATTTCTTTTTGGTACAGTGGTTCTGTGTATTCCTTCCATCTTCTTTTGATGTTTTCTGCATCATTCAATAATTTGCCCAGAGAATCCTTCAATAACAAAAATCAAGGCTTGATTTTTTTCTTCATTGCCCCCAGCTTGTGAAAGGCTGAGCGTGTTCTTCCTTTTTGGTTTTCTGACTCCAGATCTTTGCACATTTTGTTGTTACATTTGACTTTATATTCTTGTGCTGACCTTTGAAATGTTCTGTTCAGCTTTTGTACCTCCTCATTTTTTCCATTTGCTTTATCATCTCTGTGCTATAGAGCTAGTTTCAGTGTCCTTTCTGACATCCATTTTGACTTTTTCCTTCTTTCTTATCTTTTTAATGATTTTTTTGCTTTCTTCATGGATGATGTTCTTTATGTCATCTCACAACTCTCTGGTCTTCTGTATTTAGTGTTTAATACATGAAATCTGTTCTTCAGATGATCTCTAAATTCATGTGGGATACTTTCAAGGTAATATATTGTCTCTCATGGACTTTTTTTTTTTCATATTCTTCAGCTTCAGTTAGAATTTGCATAGATGCAATTGATGGTCTGTTCCACAATCTGTCCCTGGTCTTGTTTTGACTGATGACATTGAGCTATTATTCCATTGTCTCTTTCCGCAGATGTAGTCAATTTGATTTCTATGCATTCCATCTGGCTAGGTCCATGTGTATAGTTATCTCTTAAGTTGTCTAATGAAGGTATTTGAAATTAACAAATCATTGATTTTGCAGAATTCTATCACACGATCTCCATTACAGCAATTGCTGTCTCTTCTTTGTAATGTAGGGAGTGAAAGAGCTCCCTAAAGGAAAAGTTGTTGTTGTTGTTGTTGTTGTTAAGTGTCATCAAGTCAATTCCCACCCATAGCAACCCTGTATAAGGTTTCCAAGGAGCAGCTGGTGAGCTTGAACCACTGACTTTGCAGTTCAAACGACTTAGACCACAGTGCCACACCAGGACTCCTTAAAGGAAAAGAGGGGACCAAAAAACAAAACAGCAACAGCAAAAAAAAAAAAAAGAAAGATTGGATGTTGGATGCTGTAGTTTAAATTGCAGAAAAAGAGAGAAGAGAGAAAAAAAAAAAAATCCATAGCCTAATATAAGTATGATTTTAATGTCCTTATTCAGCTTCTTGCCTTCAAGGCCGCCTGAGGTATTTCAAGTTGCCACTGTCAGTTGTTAAAATATAACTCAGGATTTAATTTTTGGCCTGTTTCCTTTTTAGTCACCTGTCCTGCTCCAAAACCCCTGTTTAGGCTTTTTCTTATGATAAATAGTTCAAGGCCAGCTGTGGACATTTTGCCCTGCCATTTGTTTGTAAGTGTCAAATCTCCCTTTAAATTTCAAGGAGATCTGTGTACACGCTTAGTGGAACCCTATGGGGGTGGGGGTGGGTTGTCCACTCACTCAGGGACCCCCTTTAGTCACCAGAATAGAGGTGTACAGACAGCGAGAGACCATTGAACAGATACAAAAAAAAAAAAACCCCAAAAAACAAAAACAATGTCCACACCTTTTTCTTGGTGGATTGGTCAGGATTCTATGGTTGCTCTGATCTCTTTCCCACTCAGTCTTGCCCAAGATGGACGTGCCAGGAGATGCTGAGCCTGGTGAATTCCTGAAAGCACTAGATTTCTTGCTTCTGTTACAAATTCCACTGGCTGTGCCTTCAAACTTTCTAAATATTCCTTTATATGTGGTTTAGATTCTACAACCATCCCCTGAACCTACTTCATCCAGTATTCTGTATTATTGCTGATGGAGATCCTCACTGCACCTCTCTTCAATCTATCATCTGGTTAGCCTCTCCTTCATTTTTAATTTCATAAGATTGTTATATATACATAATTTGTAGAAAATGTCTTTCTTTTCAAAAGTTCTGTTTTTGGAAATTTGTTTCAGTCTTTTGGCTTGATACCTACTGCAGAAAAAAAAAATTCCCTTATTTAGAGATTTAATCATGTTAGTTTATCCTACCATTGTATCTGATTTAAATTTTAGAATAGAATAGAAAATAAGACCCTATTAACAAGGAATCATACTATTGTTACTGACACCGTGAACTACTTAGACATACATGTTCATGTGCAGACATTTCCATTGTTGAAATTAAATCTGTCAACTAATTCCTTTCAGCACAGTTCCTTAGATCTCTACTTAAGTCTTCCAAGAACTCATAAATCATCTTTTTTTACATTCGTTGCCAAAAATCATTCTGGACCCACTACTGAGTATAAATAATGTCTTTATTTTCCTCACACATCTAACCAGACACGTTTAAATTATATTTTCTGCAGTGAGTATCAATATTCTTTCTCTTACAGATGCTCTGTGCTTCAGCATTTATTTTAGTTCAACAAGTGACAGATGTAATATTAATTCAGCTCGCAAAATATTTTTGTTTAAATTAATTTTGTTGCAACGTTAACAATGACTTGGAATTTAATCACAATTATAACTTTTTATTGGCCTCCTTCTTTAAATGGGATATTAAAATAATCATTTATTTAAAAGAAATATCATTATGTGACCCGCACTTTTTTAATGAGTATATTTTTAATCTGTCTTTTAATATCTTTAAATAAATTAGAACATTACTGCCATGTGTACCTTATACTGGTGTCTCCCAAACATGTTTTACTTATTGTTTAATTATTCTTCAGACACATCATTGAGGAAATAAATAATTGCATAATGGCTTATCATTATGACCAATAGGTTATTAGAGCACTACTATATGATACAATGACATAATAGTTACACTAACATCAATGATAAATCATGTATAATGATAATTTAATTATAATCAACATTTATTAGTTGTTGTTGTTGTTGTTAGGCACCATTGAGTCGGTACTGACCCATAGTGACCTTATGCACAGCAGAACAAAATACTGCC